>NW_026533230.1:70000-199507 GCF_028296485.1 Oppia nitens | reverse complement strand
AAGTGGAAGATCATCCAAGAAGTGGGCGATCTCCTAAAAGATATTTTAATTGACGATTTGTTGCCAGTTATGGTGTATTTGTATGTATTTGTCAAACAAAATAATATCGGTTAAAATGATTATATAATAAGTATTTTAATTTAAAAAAAAAATTAGTAAATTTAAAATTTGTAAATCAAATTCAAAGACACAATAGTATTATATAATACAATATATTGTACTAAAAAAAACGAAAAGTATTTCAATAAAAAAAAAATAATTTAAAAAGTATGCATTAACGTATGTAGTTAATATTATAATTATATAATTGTGGTAATAGTATACTATTATATAGATATAGTTAATAAAATAATAATGATTTAATACGTTAAGTCAATTTATTATTTTATTTTCAAATTCAATTTGTTTTTTAATAAATTACTTAAATTTTTTTTGTTAATTATATTAGATTTTTTTATCGTTTTAATAACGTTAGTAATATATATCAATATATGAGATTCGATTTTTTATACAGATTTATAAGAAAATATATTTTTGAAAAAACAACATCAAAAAATTCAATCATTTCTATTGTTTTTTTTATAAAATTATATTAATATATGAAAATAAAAAAAATATTTAAATTTAATTGTTATTAATAGTTGAAAGTAAATAAGAAGTTATTTAAAATTAATTAAAAATTAATTGACAGATTGACACAAGATTAAAGAAAAATTTAAAAACACAATAAAAATAAATATATAAGAATAAAAACAAATAATAAATAATTTTTTTTAAAAATCACTGTTTAGTCAACAATACATTTTAAAAAATAATAGTTATTTATTAAAAAAAATTAACTTTAATATCGGGCTAAAAGTAATTGTTTAACCAAAAAAAAATAAATTGTTATCAAACTGTTTATTAAAGTAATTCACTAAATCAGGAAAAACCAACCGTCAAATTGAAATATCATTTTTTTATTTGTTGGATACGACCACCTAATAGTCAACAACAAAAAAAACACATTACCATTGCATACCTTTCCGCTAACACTGTCAATACACTAATCATATACTCAATCACCTCACCTGACACACACACACACACACTAGTTTAGTAATCAACAGATCAATACCTAAAAAAAAACCAGAAACCAGATTGAATACCACCACCACCACCACCACCACCATCACTACGACCATATCAAAAAAAATAGCCAGTGACCAAAATAGACCCGATCCTCTCCCCCCCCAAACAACACAAAACAATATGGCAAACGATTGGCGATCAAATTATTTCAACTTAAACAATGAAACTCAAATGTCGATTCGCGAGACTATCTTTGTGAACGTTGCGGGAAAATACGATTTCTGGACACAATCGGCCTGTCATCGGGTGTTCGGATTGTATGTGAAACGGATGAAAAAAGTACAAAAAACTGGTCAACCCAATGACAAGGATTCGCTATCGTTTAAGTTGACCACTTCGATAAAAACCTATAAATCAATATTGCCCGGCGATTATCATAATTATGCCCTGTATTGGCCAATCAATGCCAACTATCCGGCCTTTATGAATGCCTATTATTTTAACGATCAAAATCATATCGAAAGATTCTGGTCAGACCAGACAGGTTATGCCCGGGAATGCATATTCTATCAGTCCATAACATCGATGCTTGTAATTGGTCGGATCCAGGAGAGACGACGACGACGACGATTCAGTGGTGCCGACTCCGACACCGGCGACTGATATTGAGTTAGACAAAGAGTGGCTATACTTTCATCRGACGGCGCGCAAACAACTGGGTCAACACGTCTATATCACTGAAATCGGTTTCATAAGTACTGCCTATATTGCCTTCAATTTGTTGCCGCCGAAATCTGGACGTCGCCAACACCAACACCAACAACAACAACAACAACAGGAGAATCGCTACGAATATAAAGTATCGAAAGTAAGTACAATGTCTGCCCTCTATCCGACCATACGTAACGAATGGTACGAAAGAGATCAGTCAACCGATAAGTGGACGGAGAAAAAGAAAGACAGATTGCAAGTACTGGTCCAACAAGTGTTTACAATGGGTCTGGCATTTAGACGATTCGGTCCGAACAACGAATCGCTTATCTATCTTATTCGTATCGGTAATGGTGTTAACCTAAAAGCGCCGAAAATGGATGAAATGGATTTGAATGACTTCTATGTGAATCAATCAGAAGATATGCGTAAAGATAATCGATTGTATACAAGATTCCGGTCTGAACTCGATTGGCATTACTATGGCGGTGGCTATGATCTGACTCAACAGTTGTTTGATGATATTAGAGATCAGTACGACAACAACAGCGCACAGTTAGCAGCAGGCGGTGCTGTCGGAGGTGCAATCGGTGGTAGCCATGATCCCAATCAAGCGTTGGCCAAAAATACAGTATTTGCAGTCTATATATATACCGGCGCTAAACTGGTAGTAGTCGACAGCTATCAGAAAAACTTAAACAATAAACATCACAATCGATCGTTGTTAGAACAGGGATCAGTTGTCATTGTCGAGGATCAGCTATGGATGTCTGTGCCCTACAATAAAACAACAGATAACCTATTGCAACAACTAGTGAACTGGGAAACATTTTGCAACGAATATATGACCACTGAAATGGCTGAACGGGTAAAGGAATTTGAAAATCCGGTACTGTTTTTGGGCGCCAATGAGTCCGACTATAATACCATTGCTTGGAATTTGACGATCAATTATATGGGCAAAGAAATGAATAGCCATTGTATCGGATATTTCCGAAAAAAAGAAAAATATTTGGTTGAATTTGAACGCCGATGCTATTTGGATGTACCCGAAGGCGGCTATATTGTGGGCGTCGAAGACTGGGCGGACGGTATCAGAGAGATTGAATATCGACACAAATACGAACAGTTGCATCGGGCAATTGTCAGACATGAGAGGCCCGAACGGAACCAATTTACTGGTCCTCATGCCTATGAGTTACCGCCCGGTGAAGTGTGGCTAAAGAAAATTATATTGAATACGAATACCGATAGCATTCAAGTCGTAGATCGACTGACAGGTCAACCTATACAATATATTGATAGATACGAACGGGACATCCATATCGATATTGTTGAGAAAACACCAGAAATCGGTGAAGCCTACAGTGGACTGATTGGAGAGCATTTCAATCAGAAGGATCACACTATTCATCCGAAAGAATTCAATTTTAGCCGATTTGCTGGACTACCAACTGATCCGATGAATCCGGTAAACAACGAACTAATGAAAACATACAGAGTATCGCCAGCGGCTTATCCACCCGTAAAGATACGGACGGATCCTAACAGTGATGATTACCGACTGTTTTATTTGCCGCAAACTATACGTTTCAAACCATTCACAGGCGCTAACACAGGTGCTGGCGAAGATATTATTGAATTCAATTTGTTGACTGTCTTCAAGCACTATGCAATGGATCCGAACAGATACAGTACTTATGACAACATTAGGGATATATATCCGACTAACGCCACCGATACCGGCGGTACTAATCATATTAGGCTAAAGTTAAGCGAAACAAAACATACATTCAATGAATACGAATGGAAATGTCGGGACAATCCGTATGTAACCAAATATCGACTAATGAATACCGAATTCTTTCGGTTGGCAATTGATGGACACTACTATGAATTAGTAGACAATTCAAGTAATACTGGATCAGCTGGAATAAGACCCATCGGTTACATTCAAAGCTATTACTATGAATTGTTTGACAATTTGATCAATGATGTAATTGTGGCCAACTTTGATAATATTGGCGGCAATACAGAACAATCGGCCATTGGTTTCGAACCGATAACAGACAATCAATTGTATGATTTGGTGAACAGCACTTCAAACGGCGAATTTCCATTTGATCCAAATCCAAATGAACCCACTGGTAGCCAAAGTGGCCAATACAGACAATCTGATGATGACAGTGGTCCAGAATCCCATGTTGACAGAATCCCATTCCCAGAAGACGATGGTCCACAACTAAGTGACCAAAACACTGGTAGATCTAACCGAAGAGGAGGACAATACACACAATCTCGTGATAGCGGCGGTTCCTATACTAACCAATTCCCAGTAGACGATGGTTCACAACATAGTGACCAAAACACTGGTAGATCTAACCGAAGAGGAGGACAATACACACAATCTCGAGGTAGCGGTGGTTCCTATACTAATCAATTCCCAGAAGACGATGGTTCACAACAAAGTAGCCAAAACATTGGTAGATCTACGCGAAGAGGAGGACAATACAGGCAATCTCGAGGTAGCGGTGGTTCCTATACTAACCAATTCCCAGTAGATGATGGTTCACAACAAAATGACCAAAACATTGGTAGAGGTAACCAAAGAGGACGTCAATACAGACGACCTCGTGGTGGCGGTGGTTTCTATACTAACCAATTCCCAGTAGACGATGGTTCACAACTAAGTGGACAAAACACTGGTAGAGGTAACCAAAGAGGACGTCAATACAGACGACCCCGTGGTGGCGGTGGTTCAAATACTAATGAATTTCAAGGATACAGTGGTTCACAACAAGGTGGCCAAAACGCTGATAGAAATTACCGAAGAGGAGGCCAATCAAGAAGATTTCGAGGTGGCAGTGGTTCCAACACATATCAATCGCCAGAAGACAATGGTTCACAACAAAGTGGCCGAAACACTGGTAGATCTAACCGAAGAGGAAGACAATACAGACAACCTCGAGGTGGCGATGGTTCACAACAAAGTGGCCAAAACACTGGTAGAGGTTACCAAAGCGGAAGATCATCTAAGAAGTAGACGATCTCCTAAAAGATATTTCAATTGACGATTTGTTGGCAGTTATGGTGTGTTTGTATGTATTTGTCAAACAAAAAATTATTGGTCCAAATATTTATATATTAAGTATAATATTTAAAATAAAAAATTAGTAAATTTAAAATTTGTAAATCAAATTCAAAGACACAATAGTATTATACAATATATTGTACTAAAAAAAACGAAAAATATTTCAATAAAAAATATACCAAAAAAAATGTATTCACATATTAATACTTAATAGTTAGTACTCTACAGTAGTTGTAGTAATAGTAAACTATTATATTTATAGTTTATAAAATTATAAAGATTGATTATTGATTTATTATAATAAATTATTTTATTTTTAACTTAAATTTGTTTTTTTTGTTATATTTAATTTACATATAAAATTGTTTTTGTTAACTTAATTATTTTATTTATAGTTTTAATAATGCTATTAATATACACTGTATATGAAATTGAATTTTTGATATTGGCTTATAAAATATATTATTTTTTAAAATACAACAAAAAATTCAATCCAATTCTATTGTTATATTTTAAATATATATGAAAATAAAAAAATATTTAAATTTAATTGTTGTGTAAGTAATTGAAACCAACCGTCAAATTGATATATATTTTTATTGGACCACTAATAGTAAAAAAAAACTCATTCCCATTGCATACCTTTCCGCTATCACTATACACACACACACACACAAACACACCACTCATACACTCAATCAGACCAATCAATTATCAACTAATTGTTTAGTGATATACAGATCCTAACCAAATAACTGAGTGAACAGCATCGTCACCAAAAAAAAAAAAAAAAAAAAAAAAAGTTGGTCCTATAAACCCCATCCTAAACAACAACAGTATGGACAACGATTGGCGACACAATTACTTCAACCTAAACAATGAAACCTATATATGGATTCGCGAGACTCACTTTGTCGACCCAAACACCCGTTGCTCGGATTTCTGGACCCAATCGGCCTATCATCGGGTGTTCGGACTGTTCGTCAATCGGATAACAAAACCAGATAAATCTTTTTACTATTTGAGAGTCACTATGAGTAGCGATATATCCATATTGCCCGGCGATTATCACCAGTACGCCATATTTTGGCCACATATGGCTAACTATCCGTCAGTAACGCCCAAGACTTATATTAGCGACCAAAATGTCCCAAAATTATGTTATACATCGGCTAATGGTAGCGAACTTGAATGCAGTTTCTGTCAGTCGATAACATCGATGCTAATAACGGGTCGGGTTCGGGGAAATCCATTATATCGTCAACAATTTGAACAACAAGACCAGTATGCGGGCGAAGAAATTGATTGGCTATACTTTAGCCAATCGAGTCGCAAACAACTGGGCCAACATGTATTCATCAGCTACGACGGTACCATAAATGCCATTAGTGTCCGCTTCGATTCATTAGCGACCATATCTTCTGGCCAACAACAACAACAACAACAGTACCGCAGTGGCCGTAACAGCTACCGCCACCACCACCATCACCACCACCAGCAGCAGCAGCAGACATACGAGTTTCACTATTCAGACAGAAGTAACATGACTGCCATCTATCCGACCATACGTAACGAATGGCACGAAGAAATTTCGCCGGGAATTTGGTCAGAACCACTGCCGAAAGCCATTAGGCGACAAGTGTTTACAATGGGACTGGCATTTAGACGATTCGGCAATAATGGCGAATCGGTTATCTGTTTAACTCGTTTAGGCGGTGCTCAAAATGGTCTGTTAGTTGAGCCGACTTTGTCCGAATGGAATTGGAAACGATTTTATAGAAACCAATCAACCGATGGACGAAAAGATCATCGGCTGTACATCAGATTTGATGACGAACTCGCCTGGCATTGTTATGGGGGTGTCTATGAACTGACTGAACAATTGTTTAGTAATATACAAACAAAATACAATAACGACAACAACAGCGCACAGGCAGCTGGCGGTGCTGTTGGCGGTGCTGTTGGCGGTGCTGTAGGCGGTAGTGGCCATCAACTGCAACAACAAGCATTGGCCGACAATACCGTATTTGCATTGTACATGTGTGCCGGCTCAAAACTGGTAGTTGTCGACAATTATCAGCAGGACATAGCCAATCCACATCACAATCGATCGCTGTTTGAACAGGGATCAGTGGTCATTGTCGAGGATCGACTCTGGTTGACTGTGCCGTACAATACAAAACCAGATAACATTTTGAATTGTCTAATAAGTTGGCCAACATTTTGCAACAGATATATGAGCCGTGAAATGATAGAACGGGTAAAAAAATTCAAAAATCCGGTACTATTTTTGGGCGCCAATGAGTCCGACTATAATACCATTGCTTGGACTTTGACGATCGACAGTACGGCTGAAGAACAGAGATGTCATTATATCGGAAGTACAGCAATCGGACAGTACGTACGGAAAAATTATTTGCTTAGATATAAGCGCCGGTGCTATTTGGAAATACCTGAAGGCGCATATATTGTGGCCGTCGAAGACTGGGAGGACGGGATCAGAGAGATTGAGTACCGACACCAATACGAACAGTTGCATCGGGCAATTGTCAGACATCAGATGCCCGAACGGGACCGATATATTGGTCCATCAGATTATAAGTTACCGGATGACGAAGATTGGCTAAAGAAGATTATACTGAATACCAATACAGTTATAGTCGATGACCAACAACATCGACAACAATATAGACAAACATACGAACGGGACATCCATATCGATATTGTTGACAACACACTAGAGATCGGTGAGGCCTACAGTCAACTGTTGGGTCAGCGGTTCAATCCAATGGATCACTCGATTCTGCCAAAAGAATTCAATTTCAGCCGATTTACTGAACTACCACCGGATCCGTTGAATCCGGTAAACAACGAACTAATGAAAACATACAGAGTATCGCCAGCAGCTTATCCACCCTTAAAGATTCAGACCAGTCAATCAGTCGATAACTACCGACTATTTTATTTGCCGCAAAACATACGTTTCATTGTACAGCTATACGATGGCCAAGAAGTTGTTGACTGGAATTTGTTGACTGTCTTCAAAAACTATGCAATGGATCCGATCAGATACAGTACACTAGACAACAATACGAATCTATATCCGACTAACGTCTTCAAAGCCAACTGTCCTATTATACTAAAGCTAAGCCAAACTAAATATCCATTCAAAGAATACGAGTGGAAGTGTTTGAACAATCCGTTTATTCGCAAACATCTCATAGAGAATGACGAATACATTCGGCTGGGAATTGACGGACACTTCTATGAATTAGTAGAAAATCTAAGCAATAGTCAACCAGAAGCTGGACCGACACCTATTGGTTACATTCAAAGCTATTACTATGAGTTGTTTGACAGACGAACCGGTGATAAAATTGTGGACAACTTTACTTTTATTGAAGAAAATTCTGAACAACCGGGCAATGGTTTCGATGAGATAACAGACAATCAGTTGAATGATTTGGTGAACAATAATCCAAACGGTGTATTTCCATTTGGTCCAAATCCATGGAAACCCAGTGGTGGTAGTGGTGGTAGCCAAAGTGGCCAAAACTCTGGTAGAGGTAACCAAAAAGTAGGTCAATCCACACGATCTCGAGGTGGCGGTGGTTCCAACACAAACCAATTCCCTGGTGACGGTGGTTCACAACATAGTGGCCAAAATACTGGTAGAGGTAACCAAAGAGTAGGTCAATCCACACGATCTCGAGGTGGCGGTGGTTTCAATGCAAACCAATTTCAAGGATACAGTGGTTCACCACAAAGTGGACAAAACACTGGTAGAGGTTACCAAAGAAGAAGTTCATCCAAGAAGTAGACGAACTACTAAAAGATATATCAATTGACGATTTGTTGGCAGTTATGGTGTTTTTGTATGTATTTGTCAAACAAAAATATTAGTCCAAATAGTTATATATATTTAGTATTATATTTTAAAAAAAATTAGTAAATTTAAAATTCAAAGACACAATAGTATAATACAATATATTGTATTAAAAAAAACGAAAAGTATTTAAACAAAAAAAATAATTAAAAAAAATGTATTCACTTATTAATACTTAGTTAGTATTATAATTCGTTACCGTAGTAGTAGTAGTAATACAGTAGTATACTATTATACAGTTATAGTTTATAAAATAATAATTACTATTGATTTATTGCAATCATGCAATTATGACTAATTGGAAAATATTTTTGCAACAAACGGGTAAAGAAGTTTGAAAATCCGGTACTATTTTTTTTTGGGCCCCAATGAGTCCGCCGACTATAATACAATTGCTTGGGGGTCTGACGATCGAGAATATTGGTAGAGTAGACAACTTATTGTAAATCAATTGCAACAACATTTGGGTCGATACCAGAGTCGATATCAGACAACAACAACAACAACAACAACAACAACAGGAAAAATATTTGATTGAATTTGAGCGCCGATGCTATTTGGAAATACCCGATGGCGGGTATATTGTGGCCGTCGAAAACTGGGCGGACGATATCAGAGAGAGAGAGAGAGAGAGAGAGAGAGAGAGAGAGAGAGAGAGAGAGAGAGAGAGAGAGAGATTGAGTACAAACTGTCCATTGGATTGAACCGCTGACCCATCAGTTGACTGTAGGCCTCACTGAATCTCTAGTGTGTTGTCAACAATATCGATATGRATGTCCCGTTCATATGTTTCTGTATATTGTTGTCGATTGTGTTGATCATCGACTATAACTGTATTGGTATTCAGTATAATCTTTTTTAGCCAATCTTTTTATTATCCGATAACTTATAATCTGATGGTCCATCAATATATCGTTTCCGTTCGGGCATCTGATGTCTGACAATTGCCCGATGCAACTGTTCGTATCGGTGTCGGTATTCAATCTCTCTCTCTCTCTGATCCCGTCCTCCCAGTCTTCGATGGCCACAATATACGCGCCTTCGGGTATTTCCAAATAGCACCGGCGCTTATATCTAAGCAAATAATTTTTCCGTACTGACTGTCCGATTGCTGTACTTCCGATATATTCCGACAATTCTGTTCTTCAGCCGTACTGTCGATCGTCAAATTCCAAGCAATGGTATTATAGTCGGACTCATTGGCGCCCAAAAACAGTACCGGATTTTTTAATTTTAATAGTCTTTTTGTTTGTATTATTTTGTTTAATTGATTTTTTTTTTTTTTTGAATGACCATTGTTTATATATTGACATATACTATAAATTATAATACATACTATAATAAAGTAAAAAATAATAATAATATTTTGTTTTTTTTAATTGATTTTATTTTTATTTTAACAAAATTACACTGATATTAGATGTTTACATATATTAGAGTCCAAATGAATATTTGAATGACCAGTGTTTTTGTTTGACTGTTTGACTGATTGACACTTACATACTGTATATACACAAATAGATCATAATCTGCCGTCAATTGTATTTTGATTTAGGTCCACCACCACCACCACCTTTACCACCACCACCTTTACCACCACCACCAGTACCACCACCTCTACCTCCACCACCTTTACCACCACCACCTCTACCATTTCCAGGACCTCTGGGTTTGTTTGTGTCGGAACAGCCGCCACCACTTCCATACTGACGTTCTTTCTTCTTCTTCTTCCGATTTTCCACAACTGTAAACCCTTCGGAATCTATTATAGGAGGTGGAAGAGGAGGAGGAGGACTACGATGTTGTCGTTGTTGTTGACCAGCAGTTCGGCGGCCATATGTGGTCTGGTATCCGCTGGTACCGGCTTGGCTACCTTGAGATTGTCTGAATTGGCCTCGTGTTTGGTTAGCACTATCACTGGGTTGACCAGTTGGTTGAGTACTTGGTTTACCGCTAGAACTAGTCTGAGTACCGCTGCTTCCTGTGAATTGGTTTGTATTGGAACCACTGCTACCTCGAGACCACTGTCTGTATTGACCACTTTGGTTACTACTACCACTGGGTTGACCACTTGGTTGAGTACTTGGTTTACCGCTAGCACTAGTCTGAGTACCGCTGCTTCCTGTGAATTGGTTTGTATTGGAACCACTGCTACCTCTATATTGTCTTGTTTGGTCTCCTCTTTGGTTACCTCTATCAGTGTTTTGGTCACTTTGTTGTGAACCATTGCTACCTTGAGATTGTATGGATTGGCCAATTTCACTACCACTACCACCACTGGGTTTCCAAGGACTTGGACCAAATGGAAATACGCCGTTTGGATTGTTGTTCGTCAAATCATACAATTGATTGTCTGTTATCTGTTTGAAACCAATGGCTGGTTGTTCAGAATATTCTTCAACAAGAGGAATGTTGGCCACAATAGTATCATTGATCCGTTGGTCAAATAATTCATAGTAATAGCTTTGAATATAACCAATAGGTTGCGGATCTAGTAGTGGATCAGTATTTTCTACTAATCTATAGAAGTGTCCGTCAATTCCCAGCCGAATGTATTCGTTATTCTCTATAATATGTTTTTCGATAAACGGATTCTTCAAACACTTCCACTCGTATTCCTTGAATGGATGTTTTGTTTCGCTTAACACTAGCCTAATGTGGTTAAGTGTGTTGGCGTCGCCGGCTTTTGTCGGATATATATCCGTTTTGTTGTCATAAGTATTGTATTTGATCGGATCGATGGCATAGTTTTTGAAGACAGTCAACAAATTGAATTCAATAACATCTTCGCCAACTGTGGCAGAGCCGACTTCATCGTAAAGCTGTACTTTGAAACGTAGAGTTTGCGGCAAATAAAACAGTCGGTAGTCATCGCTATTAGGATCAGTCCGTATCTTTACGGGTGGATAAGCCGCTGGCGATACTCTGTATGTCTTAATTAGTTCGTCGTTCACCGGATTCAGCGGATCAGGTGGTAGTTCAGCAAATCGGCTGAAATTGAATTCTTTTGGCAAAATCGAGTGATCCTTTTCATTGAATTGTTGTCCCATCAGTTCTCTGTAGGCTTCACTGATTTCTGCTGTTTTCTCAACAATATCGATATGGATGTCCCGTTCGTATGTTTCTGTATATTGTTGTCGATGTTGTTGATCATCGACTATAACTGTATTGGTATTCAGTATAATCTTTTTTAGCCAATCTTCGTCATCCGGTAAAGCATAATCAGATGGACGAATATATCGGTTCCGGTCGGGCATCTGATGTCTGACAATTGTCCGATGCAACTGTTCGTATCGGTGACGGAGCTTAATCTCTTTGATCCCTTCCGGCCAATCTTCGACGGCCACAATATACCCGCCTTCGGGTATTTCCAAATAGCACCGGCGCTTATATCTAAGCAAATAATTTTTCTGTACTGACTTTCCGATTACTGTATTTCCGATATGTCGACAATTCCGTTCTTCAGCCGTACTGTCGATCGTCAAATTCCAAGCAATGGTATTATAGTCGGACTCATTGGCGCCCAAAAACAGTACCGGATTTTTGAACTTTTTTACCCGTTCTATCATTTCACGGCTCATATATCTGTAGCAAAATGCTTGCCAACTTATTAGACAATTCAAAATGTTATCTGATTTTAAATTGTAGGGCACAGTCATCCATAGTTTATCCTCGACAATGACCACTGATCCCTGTTCTAACAGCGATCGATTGTGATGTTGATTGGCTATGTCCTGCTGATAATTGTCGACAACTACCAGTTTTGAGCCGGCACACATGTACAATGCAAATACGGTATTGTCGGCTAACGCTTTTTGTTTTTGATGGTGCGGTTGTTGATGGCCACTACCTCCGACAGCACCGACAGCTGCCTGTGCGCTGCTGCTGCTGCTGGTGATGGTGTTGTCCTTCTTGTATTGTTTGCGTATATCTCTAAACAATTGTTCAGTCAGTTCATAGACACCCCCATAACAATGCCACGAAAGTTCGTTATCGAATCGGTGGTACAGCCGATGATTTAGTCGTCCATCGGTTGATAGGTTTCTATAAAATCTTTTACAATTCCATTCCTTCAGAGTCGGCTCCACTAACTGACCATTTTTAGGATCGCCTAAACATGTTAAACAGATAACCGATTCGCCATTATTATTGCCGAATCGTCTAAATGCCAGACCCATTGTAAACACTTGACGGGTAATTGCTATCGGTTTGGATTCTGACCAAATTCCCGGCGAATTTTCTTCGTGCCATTCGTTACGTATGGTCGGATAGATGGCATTCAGTGAACTTCTGGCTGTATAGTGAAACTCATATGTCTGCTGCTGCTGCTGCTGCTGCTGCTGCTGCTGGTGATGGTGGCCGTAGCTGTTACCGCCACTGTGGTACTGTTGTTGTTGTTGTTGGCCAGTTGAGTTGATCGACAATGAATCAATTAGGACACAAATGGTATTTATGGTACCGTCTTTGCTGATGAATACATGTTGGCCCAGTTGTTTGCGACTCGATTGGCTAAAGTATAGCCAATCAATTTCTTCGCCCGCATACTGGTCTTGTTGTTCAAATTGTTGACTATTTAATGGATTTCCCCGAACCCGACCCGTTATAAGCATCGATGTTATCGACTGACAGAAACTGCATTCAGGTTCGCTACCATTAGCCGATGTATAACATAATTTTGGGACATTTTGGTCGCTAATATAAGTCATAGGCATTACTGACGGATAGTTAGCCATATGTGGCCAAAATATGGCGTACTGGTGATAATCGCCGGGCAATATGGATATATCGCTACTCATAGTGACTCTCAAATAGTAAAAAGATTTGTCAGGTTTTGTCATCCGATTGACGAACAGTCCGAACACCCGATGATAGGCCGATTGGGTCCAGAAATCCGTGCAACGGGTGTTTGGGTCGACAAAGTGAGTCTCGCGAATCCAGACATAGGTTTCATTGTTTAGGTTGAAGTAATTGTGTCGCCAATCGTTGTCCATATTGTTGTTGTTGTTATTACTTAACAATTAGTTGATAATTGTCTGATTGAGTGTCTGAGTGGTGTATGTGTGTGTGTGTATAGTGTTAGCGGAAAGGTATGCAATGGGAATGTGTGTTGTTTTTTAACTATTAGTGGTCTCCAAAAAAAATGATATATCAATTTGACGGTTGGTTTTGTCTTACAGTAAATTACTTTTCAACGGTTATTCAAAAATTAAATTTAAATATTTTTTTTATTGTTATATATATTTTTTAAAAAATAACAATAGAAATGATTGAATTTTTGTTGTTGTTTTTTAAAAAATATATATTTTATAAGCCAATATCAAAAATTAAATTTCATATATATAGGCGTTATTAAAACTATAAATAAAATAATTTAATTAACAAAAACAAATTTATAAGTAACTTAAATACAATAACAAAAAACAAATTTAAGTTAAAAAAATATAAAATAATAAATTAATTTAATCAATAATAAATAATCATTATTATTTTATAAACTATAACTACAGTATAATAGTTTACTATTAACTACAACTACTGTAGAGTACTAACTATTATTAAGTATTATTAATTGAATACATTTTTCATTTATTATTTTCTATTTATTGAAATACTTTTATATATTATTTTTTTTAAGTACAATATAAAACTAATGATTTATAAATTATATATATAAAATTATATAACTATTTGGACCAATATTTTTTTGTTTGATAAATACACATAAAAACACACCATAATTGCCAACAAATGGTTGAAATTGAAATATCATTTACGTCTCGGTTGGACTTCAGCTTTGATTACCACTACCAGTGTTTCGGCCAATTTGTTGTGAACCACTGTATCCTTGGAATTGGTTTCTATTGGAACCGCTGCCACCTTGAGATGATTGTCTGGATTGACCTCTTCTTCGACGGTTACGTCTACCAGTGTTTTGTTCACTTTGTTGTAATCCATAGTCTTCTGGGAATTGGTTAGTATGGAAACCACCGCCACCTCGAGGATGTCTGTATTGTTGACCTCTTCTTCGGTTTCCTCTACCTGTGTTTTGGCCAATTTCTGGTGAACCACTGTATCCTAGGAATTGGTTTGTGTTTGAACCACTGCTACCTTGAGATTGTATGGATTGTTGGCCACTTTGTGGTGAACCACCGACTCCTGATACCTTGGAAATAGGAAATAGTGTATTGTAACCACTGATACCTTGAGATTGTATGGRTTGTTGGCCACTTTGGCTACCACTACAACTGGGTTCCCATGGATTTGGAYCAAATGGAAATACAGTGTTTGGATTTTGTTGCACCAAATCATACAATTGATTGTCTGATATCTGTTGGAAACCATTGTCCGATAACTGGTAATCACTAGCACTGGTTGGACCACTTTCGGGACAATTTGTTGTTTGGAACGGATTGGGACCAAATGAATTTTGTTGAACCAAATCATACAATTGATTGTCCGATATATGTTTGAAACCAATGTCTGATTGTTGAGTGTATTCTTCGATAAGAGGAATGTTGGCCACAATTGTATCATTGATCCGTCTGTCAAACAACTCATAGTAATAGCTATGAATATAACCAATAGGTTGCGGATCTTTTTGTTGATCAGTATTTTCTACTAATCTATAGAAGTGTCCGTCAATTCCCAGCCGAAAGTATTCGTTATTCTCTATTATATGTTTGTTGATAAACGGATTTTTCAAACACTTCCACTCGTATTCTTTGAATGGATCTTTTGTTTCGCTTAACACTAGCCTAATGTTGTTAAGTGTGTTGGCGTTGCCGGCTTTGGTCGGATATATGTCAGTACTGTTGTCATAAGTACTGTATTTGATCGGATCCATTGCATAATTTTTAAAGACAGTCAACAAATTGAATTCAATAACATCTTCGCCACCGACAGCATCGTAAAGCGGTACTTTGAAACGTAGAGTTTGCGGCAAATAAAACAGTCGGTAATCATCACTATTAGGATCAGTCCGTATCTTTACGGGTGGATAAGCCGCTGGCGATACTCTGTATGTCTTCATTAGTTCGTTGTTCCCCGGATTCAACGGATCCGGTGGTAGTTCAGCAAATCGGCTGAAATTGAATTCTTTTGGCAAAATCGAGTGATCCTTCACATTGAAGGTCTGTCCCATCAGTTGTCTGTAGGCCTGTCTAATCTGTGGTGTTTTCGCAACAATATCGATATGGATGTCCCGTTCGTAGGTTTGTTTTATAGGTATACCTGTCAGTCGATCTTCGACTGTAATGCTATCGGTTTTGGTATTCAATATAATCTTATTTAGCCACTCATCTCCGGGCGGTAACTCATAGGCATGAGGACCAGTAAATTGGTTCCGTTCGGGCATCTCATGTCTGACAATTGCCCGATGCAACTGTTCGTATTTGTGTCGGTATTCAATCTCTCTGATCCGTCCGCCCAGTCTTCGACGCCCACAATATATCCGCCTTCGGGTACTTCCAAATAACATCGGCGTTCAATTCCAACCAAAAATTTTTGTTGTTTTCGGTAATATCCGATACAATGGTGAGTCTTTTCTTTGCCCATATTTTCGATCGTCAGATTCCAAGCACTGGTATTATAGTCTGACTCATTGGCGCCCAAAAACAGTACCGGATTTTTGAGCTTCTTAACCCGTTTAGCCATTTTATGGCTCATATATTTGTTGCAAAACTCTGGCCAATTCAGTAATACTTGCAATAGTGTATCCAATTTTTTATTATAGGGCACAGTCATCAATAGTTGATCTTCGACAATGACAACTGATCCCTGTTCAAACAACGATCGATTGTGATGTCTATTTTTTAAGCTGTGCTGATAGCTGTCGACTACTACTAGTTTAGCGCCGGCACATATATACACTGCAAATACTGTGTTTTTGGCTAACGCTTGATTGGGATCATGACTACCACCGACTGCACCTCCGACAGCACCGCCTGCTGCTAACTGTGCGCTGTTGTTGTCGTACTTATCTCTAATATCATCAAACAACTGTTGAGTCAGATCATAGCCACCGCCATAGTTATGCCAATCGGTTTCCGGCCTAAATCGTGTATACATTCGGTCATCTGTTCGTCCATCTTCTGATTGGTTCCTATAGAATGTATTCAAATCTTTTTCATAGATTTCAGGCGGTCTTAGGCCCACTTTATTACCGACACGTATCAGATAGATAAGCGATTCGTTGTTCGTACCGAATCGTCTAAATGCCAGACCCATTGTAAACACTTGTCGGACCAGTACTTTACATTTGTTGTCCGGATGTCTAATCTCTATCCAGTCATCGGTTATCGGATCTCTATCGTACCATTCGTTACGTATGGTCGGATAAATGGCAGTCATAGTACTCCTGGGGTTTACTGTATACTCGTAGAGGTCTTGTTGTTGTTGTTGCTGTTGGTGCTGCTGTTGGTGGTGAGGGTCAGATTTCGGTGGCAACAAATTAAACGCAATGTATATAGTATTTAGGAAACCGTCTTTAGTTATATAGACGTGTTGGCCCAGTTGTTTGCGAGCCGATAGCAGAAAGTAATACAATTCATTGTTTACATGAATATCCGGCTCCGGTAGCTGTTCGACAAACTGTTGCTGAATTACTAGATTATTATCACTACTAATCCGACCAGTTATCAGCATCGATGTTATTGACTGATAGAATAGGCATTCCCGAGCACAACCCGTACGGGGTGTCCATAATATTTCCATATCATTTTGATTGTTAGAGTAATATTTAGGACTTACGGCCGGATAGTTGTACGGCCAATACATTAGGTACTGATGATAATCGCCTGGTAGTAGTGTTTTATCACTTTTTATTGATGCCATCAATTTGTACATGAAATCATTTCTGGTCTTTTCTATCGGTTTTTTTACCCGTTTGACATACAAACCGAATACCCGATGATAAGCCGATTGTGTCCAGAAATCCAAGTTATTGTTATCGTTGATAAAGTAAGTCTCGCGAATCCAGAGATCAGTTTCTTCGGTTAGATTGAAGTAATTGTAACGCCAATCGTTGTCCATATTTTATTTTGAAGGGATCGGGTCTCGATAGGTCACTGGCTTTTTTAGTGGTGGTTGTGGTGATGGTAGTAGTGATGGTAGTGGTGATGGTAGTGGTGATGGTAGTGGTGATGGTAGTGGTGATGGTAGTGGTGATGGTAGTGGTGATGGTAGTGGTGATGGTAGTGGTGATGGTAGTGGTGATGGTAGTGGTGATGGTAGTGGTGATGGTAGTGGTGATGGCTGTAGTGTTCACTTAGTTAGTTGATTAGGTATTCAGTGATCTATAAGATGTCTTTGATGTGTTGTTGTTGAGATAATTGATTGGTCTGATTGAGTTGTATGAGTGGGTGTATGAGTACAGTGATAGCGGGAAAGGTATGCAATGGGAATGTCTGGTTTTTTACTATTATAATTTGTATCCAATCAAAAAATGATATATCAATTAAATTAAATTACTTTAAACGGTTGATAATTTAAATATTTTTATTTTTAATTTTCATATATATTTTTAAAAAAACAAACAATAGAAATGATTGAATTTTTTTGTTGACTTTATTTTTTCATAAATTTTATAAATCAATATCAAAAATTGAATTTTATATATAGTTTGAGATATTATATACAGTCTATTAATAGAGTTATAAAAACTATAAAAAAAATACAACATTGCCTAAAAAATTTATATAAATAATTATTGTTATATAAATGACAAAATAAAATAAATTGAAGGTAAAAATAGATTTAATTTATAAATATTAGTAATTAATTAATTTAATTAAAAAAAAAATCATTATTATTTTATAGACTATAACTAGTGTTACAACAACAACAAAAAAAATGGTATTTCAATTTGACGGTTGGTTTTATCTTTTAATAAGTTTTTAACTTTCAACAGTTATATAACTAATTAATTAATTATATATTTTGTTTTACTGTATATGTATATAGAGATCTTGAAGTTGTAGATAAAGTGTGAAATATGATACAGTGTTGTAATGAATGCAATCAAATCAATATATAGTATCTGTGTTGTATACTTTTACAAGCTCTACGAAAATAGACATTTATATGTAAATAGCTCTACGAAAAAATTTAACAATATAATGGTATGAGCTCTACAAAAAAAATTAAATAATATAATGATATGAGCTCTGAAGGAATATAGTTTTATATATTAGTTTAATAATGTTTGTAGTAAAAATGTTAAATTTGTTAGCCTTCAAAATAATATGTTTATATTATAAATATAATGTCATGAAAAATAGTATATTAGTATTAAAGATTGAGATTAGAATTCATTAGAAAAAATTTAAGTATTACACTTCACCTCTATGAACAAATTTCACAAATTTAAAAATATTTTTATAAATAATAATAAATACTTAATTTTTTTACTGTCATTGTATTTGTATTATTTAAAAAAATTATTATACAATTTTACATCTAAACACTCATAAAAAATTATAAACATTATATTATACAGTTAATTATTAAAGTAAGTTTTATTTAATTATAATAATAATCATAAATATATTTTTTGAATATAAAAAGTTTATACTTTTATCTAAAGTAATGTTTATTAATGTTTATTATTATTTAATATATTGTTAATTTTCCTTAATTTCAAAATTTTGTGTAAATTTTTAAAAAAAATAATATCACAATGAAATCTATTTAAAAAAATTAAGGTATACACTATAAAACTAGGTAAACAGTAATTAAAAAATATATAATAATAAATAAGTAATTACTTAATTATTCATTAATTATTTTGATGCAACTAAGTATTGATTATAAAATTTCGTCTATTGTCGGCATATTTTAATTGTTTTCTATCGATTTTAATAACGATTTTCATAATTAAAAACTGTAACCTAAATAGTCTGATCACAACGACTACATCGGAAAATGCTGTATAACTAAACTCAGTAAACAAAACTCATGCAAATCAACAATGATTAATTTAAAGCACTATTCAGCCCTTTAATGGATATTTGGTTATTTGTGTATAAATGTTAAATATAGTACATAACTAGTGTTATACTTACTCTGATATTTATAATATAAAAATGTTATATAAGTAATGTTCAACTTATATTTATAATTTAATCCTAAATAACAAAACTTAATTATTTAAGATTTAATATATTATATGTAAAACTTTATAACGCATTAACGATAGGATATTTAGTGTTAAGTAATGTTAGGATATTAGTTGTAATATAATGTTTATAACAAATGAAAAAATTATTAGTAGATTTGTTGTTTGAAAAGTACAGGTATGCTATTTATATAAACTCACGGGTAATAAGACAATAATGAATTACATTATTGCTAAAAGCATTATATTAGTTGTAAACTTATAATACTTTAGCAATACATGTATAAAAATGTTGTATAAAATTTACTGTACTATTCTGTATACTGTATATGTATTAAAATAGTATTATAATAGAGTTTAAACTAAATGTAAACTAGTCAACTATGTGCTGCTATATATGTGACCACAATTTTAAACCAGATTTTCTCATTAATTTTAGCTTATATTTCATGTAAATGTAGATACTGATTGACGTGTCGACTATAAACACTTTCAATAACAATCAAATCTCAATCATTTAAATTAATTGTAAACGCAATTATAATATTTATACATACAGTATTTACTAATTGCTAAAGTGAAAAATAAATTTATTGTTTTATATAGTCAAATGACTTCAACTGTAATTAACGCAAACATTTAATTTACAATAAGTTTTTGTGAAATAACTAAATTACAAAAACTTTACAAAATATTGTAAAAATTAATGAATAATTAATAATAATAAATATAATAATAATATATACAAATATAATAAACGTTTAAAAAATGATTACGACTGCCCACGAGATTTAAACATATCGTGTTTTCTATTTCTAAAATTAATTTCAAGTATTTTTGTCTCAGGTGTTTTACAAATATTAAAATTGGTTTTTTGAAAGCGAATTATTTTAAGAAACCTATTCATGTATTCGTTTTTAACTTATAAGTTATTTATATACTACTGTATATATTGTATTACTATATAGTGTAATTATGACATAACATGACAACTTGTTTGACATAACATATATAGTATAATCATTTGTTATCACACAATAAAATGCGTTTAAATCAAATAAACAACAAATTATTTGCATATTTATACAAAGTGGAACAGATCCTTAATTAATACAATTAATTCCAATCAATCACTAAATAATAATCATTTAAAAAACATAATAATAATCATTAAATGATAATTTTAAATAAAAAAAGTTTATAAATTAATACAAAGTTATTAGTGGTAACTAGTAATACATAATAATGAATAATAGTATCATTAATTCATAATTTAATTTTTATATAAAAATAGATTAAGGATTTTAACAATTATTTAATAAATTTGTTCACACAAATTTTAATTAAAATAATTTCTGTAATTGTAATTAAATTAAAGATAAATAATAGATGATTACTAAACTACAACTATTATCAAGAAATGTAAGTAATGAATAGTAACTTTAGATATATTTGACTAAAATTCGGTTTTTATTCAATGAAATATTTGTTTAAAAATATGAAAATATGTGATTATATTTGCTTAAAATAGTAAAAAATGTGATTATAATTGCTTTGAAAAGGCAAAATATGTGATTATATAGATTAATAAATTTATTAAAAATTATATATTAATTAAGTAATTTTGTTTTACAATTTATAATAAAGTAATATTTTATATTTTTATTATTTAAACTTAAAAAACGCATAAATTAAAAATATTTAGCTTTTAAAATGTTTGTATAAATTAAAATTAATCCAAATAACTTTTTCACTCCTATTGTCTTTTAGTAAACACTAGAAAATAACAAAACATTTTATTATTTTTTAGATTTGTTTAGAAAAATTAACAAATAAAGTTGCATTGATAAAAAAATACTATTTTTAAAAAATTGAACAAATAATACATACAAAAATACATAAGAAAAATGTAATTCAACTATTACTTTACAGTTATATGCGAAATATGTGATAATATTTGATAATATGCGACTACCTTTCAAAATATGTTGTTATATGTGTTTATGTGACTAAAACTTTTGCTATAATTATTGGTTTTCAATCAATCGTTTATATATCTAATTATTTTGTTAATATCTTTAATTACTAAAAATATAAGTTATATGTGAAATAAATGCTCTAGTAATGAATCAAAATGTACCGATGATGAAGATAATAGATGGTTGATAGTAATAGTAGTGCTTTTAGTGGTTGGAGAGGTAGTTTTGCAGGTTCTAAATGCTAATAGTAAATCAACGAGGCGTACAACAGCAATACATGGCATACCTATATATACTATTATGAAAAACTATGAAAAAGTTGACGTTAGCCTTAAATATAGGATTGAGAGGCGAGGTTTAGGTAGGTTTGTTAGGCTGTTATGTTGCAACAGGTATGTGCTTCAATGATAGTCTCAGTGCTGGTGCTTATACTTGTCGGGCATTTTAATGTAGTTATTGCTTTGGGCTGTCATACAACTGGGGGATCAACTACTCAAGCAAGAGGTTAAGGCTTAGACATAGGTTAAGCTTCTCTTAGTTGTTTTTGTGCAGTTATGGCGCACTTTTCTAGTGTCGTTCCTCTATCTCTCTCCATATAAGACTCGAGAGTCCAAAAACAGTGATACCTCGAGTCGACTCTATTTCTAACCATAATTTAAATCTCTGGTTGTGTATGTGTTTGTGTTGTGTATTTCCATCGGGCAAATGGCAACTACAAGATATCTAGTGGTGGTTTATGTTGTAACAGCCGGTCTTCATGACGATGATCTTGGATCAGATGAAGAAGAGACAGTACTATTTGCTTGGGTGGTGGTTGACATTACTAACAACAAAGTGGTTCATCTAAACCATCATGTGGTCAAACCTCGTACCGCTGATGTCAATGAAAATATACTGTCAGAAGTGGCCCGTAATAGATATGGTCTGACTGAAGAACAAATCAAAAATGGACAGCCATTGGAAAATGTGTTGGAACAGTTGGATCAATTTGTTAAAACTAAATTGTCAAGTGAGACAGGTCGCTCATTTCAACTCATTATTGATGGACAGTTGCATCTGAGACAAGTGCTTCATCCGGAGGCCTCTAACAAAGGCATACCATTACCTGAATATTTCAATACTTTTTACGATTTACGCAAAGAGTTTAGAGTTTTACAAAAACAATGACATCCACACCATTGAAGACATCATCAATTGTATGATATATTTTTGATATTTTATGAAAACTCAATACTTTTATCACTATATAATTTATAATAAATTTATTTATAAATTTACAATAAATTTATTTATAAATTTAAAATATATATATTTTTTTAATCATTTGTTTTAAACGTATTTTTTCCCAAAGATTTATGTATTGAAGGCGACGCTTCAGCTGACTGTGCGATACAAAAGGTGCAGAATATGGCAAACATTATCATTAGACTTATTACCGATGGTATGTCATTACTTTACAATACTTTTTTCATTGATTGTAAGTCTGCTTTAAATGTTACATAAAGTAATCAACTCTTTAATAATACTCTATATTAATAGTACTATTGTTTTGACTAATATGATAGTTAGCTATAATTTGCTGTCAAAACTGAAAATAAAGCGAATAAAATATGGCAAACATTTTATTGAAATTTACATTAAAATTAAATTTTCAATCTCTAATAGCGTTTATACTTCTTTTAAATGTTTTTTACTGACAAATATTGCACATAAATAATTGATTTTAATTTGTAAATTACTTGTCTGACTCACTAATTTATTGACTTTTTTATTGAATAAATCCGTTTATAAGACAAATCCATAATTGATTGAATAATTAAAGAGATCCATTATATAGTCATGTCATTACATAATTTATAAATAATTATATGCTAATAATGTTTGTATAAGTGATAAATTTAGTCATTTTAAATATATTTTATACTATCAGTAAATAACCTTAATTGACTATTATACGTATACTTATACTTACTTATATATAGTATATCGTTATTATTATACTCAGTATTTTTTAAAAGCAATTAAAAATTTATTAAAATTTTAGTAGTACTTTTATAATAAATTTATTTCCTATAACAGTAGTAAATTTGTTTTTTATATAATAGTATTTATAGCTTTTTATACCGAGTTATTAAAATTTAATAAAAGTTATTTAACATTGTGTTTTAAAGAGCTTAATTAATAAATAAAATAAAATATAAGATAATTAATTTAAAATTATAAGTTTTAAATATATATTTATAGAGAAATCAATTTACAATTAAATAATTGAAATACTAAATATTACTCTATTTATGCACAAAAAAAATTATTTAAATTAATATTTTTCAATAAACATAATATGAAACTTTAAAATTTTAAATTATTTAAAATATTGTATTCATTCAATATTATAATTTTCAATACATTTTAGTTTTTGTCAACACAACAATTACTTTTGTAATTATTACAGACAATTTATTTTTGTAAAATATATGTATATATATATAGTTAAAATTGTTACTATTAATTATTACGTTTTGTAATTTATATGGTTTTATGTTTTCAATATACAGTATATAAATAACATAACTTATAAATTGTAGTATATATTGTTATTGATGTAAATTTATAATAGATGATAATGGGGCGAACCAACCCCAAACCCCCTGAGTAGTGGACCTGTGCCCAGCAATAGTGATAATGTATAGTTCATTCGTATTTAAACTTAGTGTTCAAATATTAATTGAGAAGTCGACTCGACATCCCATCCCCTAAAGCACTAATACCTGAAGCATGAAATTGCATAACAAGTCAAGCATTTATTATACATTCTCTATGCCTTCGAGACATTGAAGCGCATCGTTATTCTTATTGTTGCAAAAGCAATACAATAAAGAACAACAACCTGTCTCTCACTCTCCATTACTCAATCACTCTCTCATTTTCTCCTTTTTCTATAAGCTCTAAGAGCTGAACGTCTTTGCCGATGTCTGTCCTACCTTTTACTCTCAAACTCTCCCAACACTAGAAGTCACACACAAGCACAGATATGGCCTGTAGTAGTGTTAAAGATAGTAAAGTGACTCCACTTAAAGCCATGGCAACTTTTAAACAACTTTTCATGAGATATAGTTGTCAGTGAAGGGAAAAATGGGCTACTATACTATTGGCAAACAAAATAATAAATTCAGTAACTGTTTTCATTTTAAATTAAAATTTTATTTTCTAATTTAATTTATAGCTTTTATGATAGCTTATAATAAATATGACTGTACTTTTGACATAAATAATTAATTTTATTTTATTAATTAGTTTCTTTCTGTGAAATCATTAACTTTTTTTTAAAAATCACATTTATTTAAAATAAAATTGCTTGAAATTATTAAATTAGTTTAACTTTAAAATCATTTCATACAAATAAAAATTTAAGATATAAATGATAACCAAAAATATAAAATATGTGCATAATTTATGATCTGAAAATAAGATTACATTTTAAATTAGAATTAGATTTGAAATAAATGTTCTCTGAAAATTTTTTATAACCTTTGGCTATATTTTATTGCATTTTTGCATTTAGAAAAATAAAGAAACAAAAAAAAAAACAGAGGGAGAGAGAGATAGAGAGATCACAACAACAAAACTGTTTTAAAAATACCAATTAACTTAATAATCTCTCCTATGATTTAGTTATCATTCATTAAGACCTACCAGAGCTATGTCTACTACTACAAAATCATTAACACTGGCCAGCAATTACCGTCAAATTCAAGTGTTTAACAAAGCCACAAAAATTGTCGACAAACTACTCATAGATCCCGGAGCCGATGAAATACTTGTCAAAATCCTACCAATTTGAACATAACTGGCGGCAGATATTTCAAACACGACGATCCACCCTATAGTCTGGACATTGAAGTACGGTATATAAACAGATTACCATGCCATACCTAAACATTACATACCGTTACCAAATTAACATTATTATAATTTTATTTAGATACATAATACAATAAACAAATTACTTAAAATAATTATAAATTTCTTTTTAACTGATTTTTGTGTCGATGATTATTATACAGTATATATATCTATATATATATATATATATATTTATTTATTTATTAATTATTGATAAGGCTTTAGAACAGGTAGTCAAAGTGGGCATTGATGTCAGTGATTCATACAATGTCGGCCAGTATCTGGACGTCAAAGTAAGTAAAATGTGAAAGTAAAAAATATCTGTATATTTGATATTAATTTTTAATTTTGTTATTAGATATATTTACATAAAAATATGATTTATTAATTTTCTGATCAAACAAAGTATGTAACTAAAAATGATGGCCTATCGTTTTACCAAATTCCAAACCAGAATACGTAGCACTGTTGGATACCAGTGGACTGACCGCTGCCATTGGTCTAATAGAATTGGTTCGCCTTTAGCCGGCGGTGTCGGCAATATAGCCGTTCAGTGGACACTACTCAACAGTTGTCGGGTTGTGGGTCTGACGTCAACACCGTAGAAACAGGAGTTTCTTAATCGGATAGGTTCTCATAGGGTTAAAAACTTATATCAAGTATTGAAAGAGGAATATCCAGTAAATTATTATTTTATTGTTTATTTTTTTTGTTGATAAAAATACTTATAAAATAATTAATTTTTGTTTTGTTTGTCCAAATAGACTGGTAATGATGTGATTTGGAAGACAATCGGTAGTCCCGTATTCGACAAACTGTTTGAATACTTGTCTTTGATATCAATTAAATACAATCAAAAAAAATGTTTGTATTACAAATTCAGAAAATGTTTATTATCTTTGTATAAGTGTTGTATGATCTGAGGGTCAACTTTGTGACCATTATACTGTTCGTGACCCGAAAATCCTTTGAAAACATTAATAATATTATAAATTTGTTAATTATTTAAGTGATAAAATAATTTGGTATTTAGTTATTATAACCAGTATTTCAAAATTATTGTTGTTTTTATAAATTATTTATAATTCAAGAAATAGTTTGGCTCTTATTCTCATTAGAAGAAAAACATATTTTTTGTATTTATTGCTTGCAATTGATTGCATTAATTAAATATTGGCTTATAGATTGAGTTAAGATAGAAATGTTAAAAATAAAACAATAATAAAGCAATAATATTAAATAAATTCTGAATACAATTTAAATGTTTTTTTTGTCTTTTCAGAAGTGGTTTTGATTTATATTTGAGTCTACAGGGTATAAGGAGTGGCGATATTCAAGTATTTAAAATAAAAATTTTTTATTAAAATTTTTTGTATAATAAAATCAAACTGACTTAAATAATTTTTTTATTTAAATTTATTACTTAAACATAAATAATTTATTTATTTTTATTTATAAATTATCTATTTATAAAATCTTAACTATAACCTTCTTATTAATTATATATTTTTTGTACATATACATTATCTAAATATAAATAATTAATTTTTAAAAATATTTTATTTATTTTAATTTTAATTGTATATATATATATTTCTTACAATAAAATGTTTTACAAGCAGTTTAGGAAATCACAAACCACAACTTTATTTCAATTAATATAATTTGTGTTCAATTAATATTCTTCAAAAATGTAAGTTTATTATATTTTATTAATTATTTTAGTTTATATCTATTTTTATACATATAAGATGATTATTAAATTAATGAATATTTATTTTTTATATTGTTAAAATAATTATAATTACAAATAATTCTTTAATTAAAAAACTATATATTTGTGTTAATATAATTACATTAGTAAAAAATATAGTATTATTATAAAAAACCTATATGTATAAATAATTTATTAATTTATTTTTAAATTTTTAAATTAAAAAATATATAATAATTGACTAAAAGTAAATTATATATTTAAATTTATTATTATTATTTTCTAACTTATATTTATTACAAATTTAATTTAAAAATACTTATATTAAATATTACAAAAATAATAATTAAATACGAATATTAGTTAAATATATTGAAAATAAATTTAATAAAAAAACTATATTTATTATATTTTTCAAAATAAAAAAACTATTTGTATAATTATAAATAAACAATTAAATTGCTTAACTTTATGCAAACAAAATTATTAAGTATATCTGTAAAGACTTGTAAAGTCCTGTCTTTTGGAATAAATAGCATGAGGTACAGTTTGCTTAGAACGCGTGGCAGAGTTCCAATTCGCTTCATTTTTAAAGCTAACTAATACCACTATTGTTAATTTTAATCAGTTGTGATGACTGTGGCCAAAAACGGTAGATAACATACATAATATTTTTAGTTTTCAAAGAAATAAAGCAATTTAATTTTATTCATTAATTATTAAATGTTTTGTTTATTTTTAAAAAAAACTAGTTATATTAAATATATACATATATACATATTATTATTAATTATAATTTTTGTTATTAAATATAAAAAACATAATTATATATTACTTAAGTTAGTTTTTTTAAATTTATTTAAAAAGTTTTAAAAAGTTTAAAAAATAACTAAATATACTAAAAAAAATCTAAATTAAATTAAAAATGTTATAATTTTATATTATATTTTTTCTTTACTACAGTATAAAGTAATAAATTATTAAAAACTAATAAATAAATTATGTTGTTTTTTAGTTTTTTTATTATATTTCAAGTTTTACAAAATAATTATATTTTTAAGATATTAATGAAATATTTAAAATTTATCACAAAATTAAAACCGTTATATTTAAATATATTTAATTTGAATGTTATATATATATTTATTATATTTTGTGTTTTTTATAATAATTTATTTAAAATACTAGATATTAAAAGTAGATAAATTTTATAATTAAATGATTTTAAATATTTAATAATACAAAAACTATAATCATAAATAATAAATTAATTTTCATTATTCTTTTTAATAATTTTAAATATTTTAAATGATATTAACAATAATATAAGTATTATTAAAAAAAGTATACTATATATATAAATGTTTAAAAAATTAAATAACATAAATATATATATAAATACTTATATAATAGAATGTTTAATAAAATTAATAAATAAAATTATTAACAAATATATTTATCAGTATATAATAGAAATATATATTTATATATAAAAATATGTTGAAAAAATTAAATAACATTTATATAAAAATATCTATAAATAAAAACATAAAATATCATACAAAAATTATAAATAATATAAAAAAATAAATGTTAATTAAAATATATTTTAATAAAATTGTTTATCAAAAAATAGTTTAAAAAATGAATAACAAAATTATAAATAATTATATTTGACAATATATAAATGTATATATATAAATGTATATATATAAATAAATATATATAAATATATATAAATATATATAAATATATATAAATATATATAAATATATATAAATATATATAAATATATATAAATATATATATAATATATATAAATATATATAAATATATATAAATATATATAAATATATATAAATATATATAAATATATATAAATATATATAAATATATATAAATATATATAAATATATATAAATATATATAAATATATATAAATATATATAAATATATATAAATATATATAAATATATATAAATATATATAAATATATATAAATATATATAAATATATATAAATATATATAAATATATATAAATATATATAAATATATATAAATATATATAAATATATATAAATATATATAAATATATATATATATATATATATATAAATATATATAAATATATATAAATATATATAAATATATATAAATATATATAAATATATATAAATATATATAAATATATATAAATATATATATATATATATATATATATATATAAATATATATAAATATATATAATATATATAAATATATATAAATATATATAAATATATATAAATATATATAAATATATATAAATATATATAAATATATATATATAAATACTTATATAATAGAATGTTTAATAAAATTAATAACTAAAATTATTAACAAATATAATTATCAGTATATAAATAAATAGAAATATATATTTATATATAAAAATATGTTTGAAAAAATTAAATAACAAATATATATAAATATAAATAATATCTAAAAATAAATGGTAATTTAAATATATTTAAATATAAATACTTATTCAAAAAAAATGTAAATTATGAGAATTATAAATAAGTATATTTGACTATAAATAAATGTATATATATAAATATTAAAATATTTTAATACTTTTATAAATATAAATAATTATATATAAATATATATAAATATTAATATACATTAATAAATATTAATATATATAATTATATATAAATATATATAATTATATATAAATATATATAATATATATAAATATATATATATAAATACTTATATAATAGACTGTTTAATAAAATTAATAACTAAAATTATTAACAAATATAATTATCAGTATATAAATAAATAGAAATATATATTTATATATAAAAATATGTTTGAAAAAATTAAATAACAAATATATATAAATATAAATAATATCTAAAAATAAATGGTAATTTAAATATATTTAAATATAAATACTTATTCAAAAAAAATGTAAATTATGAGAATTATAAATAAGTATATTTGACTATAAATAAATGTATATATATATAAATATTAAAATATTTTAATACTTTTATAAATATAAATAATTATATATAAATATATATAAATATAAATAATATCTAAAAATAAATGGTAATTTAAATATATTTAAATATAAATACTTATTCAAAAAAAATGTAAATTATGAGAATTATAAATAAGTATATTTGACTATAAATAAATGTATATATATAAATATTAAAATATTTTAATACTTTTATAAATATAAATAATTATATATAAATATATATAAATATTAATATACATTAATAAATATTAATATATATAATTATATATAAATATATATAATTATATATAAATATATATAATATATATAAATATATATATATAAATACTTATATAATAGACTGTTTAATAAAATTAATAACTAAAATTATTAACAAATATAATTATCAGTATATAAATAAATAGAAATATATATTTATATATAAAAATATGTTTGAAAAAATTAAATAACAAATATATATAAATATAAATAATATCTAAAAATAAATGGTAATTTAAATATATTTAAATATAAATACTTATTCAAAAAAAATGTAAATTATGAGAATTATAAATAAGTATATTTGACTATAAATAAATGTATATATATATAAATATTAAAATATTTTAATACTTTTATAAATATAAATAATTATATATAAATATATATAAATATAAATAATATCTAAAAATAAATGGTAATTTAAATATATTTAAATATAAATACTTATTCAAAAAAATGTAAATATATATAAATATTAATATACATTAATAAATATTAATATATATAATTATATATAAATATATATAAATATATATAAATATAAATAAATATATATATATAAAAATATATATAAATCCTTGTATAAAAAAATGTTTATTAAAATAAATAACAAAAATTATTAACAAATATATTTATTATTAATATATATAAATAAATAGAAATATATATTTATATATAAAAATATGTTTGAAAAAATTAAATAACAAATATATATAAATATAAATAATATATAAATAATAATATTAAAAAATGTTTATTAAAATAAATAACTAAAATTATTAACAAATATATTTATCAGTATATAAACAAATAGAAATATATATTTATATATAAAAATTAAATAACAAATATATATAAATATAAATAATATATAAATACTTATCAAAAAAATTAAATTATGAAAATTATAAATAAGTATATTTAACTATAAATAAAGATAAATAAAGATAAATATTAATATATTTTAATACTTATATAAATATAAATAAATATATATACATATTTAAAATGTTTAAAAAATTATATATAAATATATATAAATATATATAAATATAAATATATATATATATATAAAAATATATATAAATATATATATAAATCCTTGTATAAAAAAATGTTTATTAAAATAAATAACAAAAATTATTAACAAATATATTTATTATTATTATATATAAATAAATAGAAATATATATTTATATATAAAAAAATATGTTTGAAAAAATTAAATAACAAATATATATAAATAATAATATTAAAAAATAAATGGTAATTTAAATATATTTAAATATAAATACTTATCCAAAAAATTAAATTATGAAAATTATAAATAAGTATATTTAACTATAAATAAAGGTAAATATATAAATATTAATATATTTTAATACTTATATAAATATAAATAAATATATATATACATATTTAAAATGTTTAAAAAATTATATATAAATATATATAAATATATATAAATATATATAAATATATATAAATATATATAAATATATATAAATATATATAAATATATATAAATATATATAAATATATATAAATATATATAAATATATATAAATATATATAAATATATATAAATATATATAAATATATATAAATATATATAAATATATATAAATATATATAAATATATATAAATATATATAAATATATATAAATATATATAAATATATATAAATATATATAATATATATATAATATATATATAAATATATATAAATATATATAAATATATATAAATATATATAAATATATATAAATATATATAAATATATATAAATATATATAAATATATATTGAAATAAAAATAATAATAAATGTTATTTAGTTACCTATGCTTTATCTAATAATTATAATTATGCTTAAATATATCATTATAATTAAATATACTAAGCTATATATGGGAATGCCCATATATAAAATTATTAAAATTATATAATATATAAATTTTAAGCAGGATGCTTTAACCTTATATGTAATAAAATTATAAAATATAATTTTATATAAACGAATGTAAAAATGTTTTGTATTCATTCAGGCCGTATGTTTCATAATTTGATGTTAATTTTATAATTAAATTACAGTTTCAATATAGTAATTAAAATTACTATATTCAATTAATGTTATTATTTAGCTAATGATTATTTTCACTAAACTATTATTACCGTACAGTTTAACTATTTGTTGTATTTATAAATAATAAAATATTATTAATACTAAAGTATTAACCTTCATTGTGTACCGTTTGAGCTAAAAGTAAGTTAACAAATTATATTGATATAAAGTTGTAGCGGTCAGGTGACACACATCACCTGCCCGGTAGTAGGTGGCCACCGGCGTGGCCTGAATCACCTAATAGGCCGGTGGTCACCGAACATATGGTGGCAGCGGTGTGCGATGAGTATCGCGCGCTCGCTTTGGTTTTATTGAAATTGTTTCACATTGTAGAGGGAATTACATGTGAAATAGAGTTTCATTACTAAGTCAATCCGCTATACAGGGTCGGTCTAAACAAACCGTTGACTTAGTCGGCTCGAATAGAGCGTACGTTTTTTTTTTATTCCGTTGCTAACGGACTATGACCTGAACAAGTCATAGATAATTTTTTTAAACGCAAGACATTTAAATCAAAATTTAAATTTTAAATTCAATATAATTTCAGACTTAACATTAAATTATGGACATGGAAATGGATATGGAGATCGACGAGTTGACTGTCGAAGTGCTGAACACACCCGAACCTCAAGTAGTTGATGATCAACTAATTGCAATTGATTCAACGGAAACATTGCAGCGATCAATTTGTGAGGAACTCGGTGTTGATTATGATATGGTTCAAACCATATCAATACAAAGCATCCTTGAGTCGGAGATAACTCAAGAGGCGGTTGAGATGTCAGAGATGACATCTAATATGGCAAACATAATTATGTCGGATAAATGTACACAAGTTGATACAAATACGGGTCAAATAAATGATGATGAAAACAGCCGTAACAGGCGGTTAAAAAGTTACAGAGATGTAACCAAAAAGCGTAGCCGATCAAAGAGTTTGTCTACTGATACTAACAAAAAGGCCAAATCTCAAAACTTAACTAAGGATAACGGTACCAAATCAAAGGTTGTCAAAAGTGTTGTACACAAATTAACTGACAATGACAAAGAATTATCAAACAATATTACATCCAAAGTTACTATTGATCCTAATAATGCTGATAAATCTACTCCTAATAAACACTTTCAAATTAAACATAAAACATGTGATCAAATTAAACGAGACAACAAATCCAACCCTACGGACAAGTTTTTCTTATTACAAGAGTATCGGAGAGCGAGGTTTGAAATATGCTATCGCAATAATGATCATCTCCCGAAACGTGAGCCAATTGCCAAACGATACACCTATATTAAACATCACGTCGTTAGTATGTTTATGGCATCGACCGACGGGGTGTACATTGGATGCAAAAATGGTCGGATTGTGAAATACAAATACGATGAGGACAAACCAATGAGGACTAGATATGTCTGCATGAAGGGTCCAATAACAGACATCAAACCGAAATGCCCGAAAGACTACATCATGGCAACAACTAAACAACAGTTATGTCAGTTTAATGATATAACAGGGGAGGTGGTATACGAACAAAATCTAATTTACCCTATCGTTAAAGCTATCACTGAAGTAGTAGTTAAGTTGTTGTTTTTAAATAACGGTCAAGTGCTACGTATCAATATGGTTAACAAAGAGTTTACTGGTGTGAGACCTGTTATGAGTTTGGATATGGAGGTCAAAGCGGTAACACTACTGGAGTACATTGACTTTAAGAATGTAATGCCGTGTCTTATTCAATTTGCGGATCGTATAGCAGTTGTGGTGTTTGTTTATAACCATGGCATGTTTGAACAAGTCTATCGATTGTATCACATCAACGTGGATCAACGTGTCTGCCAGAGAATGTCTGTTGCTATCGGTAGTAGATTTTGTTTCATTGCTGACAACCTAACAATGAATAAAACTATTAACGATAATGCTTTAAGTGATGTAGTAGCTGTATATCATAATACAGCATTGAAGTTGAGTAAAAGCCGCTCATTTACTACAATTGGTAAATCTATATTGAAATTGGATATCAGTGGAAACAAGTTGCTGATACTAACTGGTCCTCTTCAAGCCGAAATTTATAATCAATACAGTCAACAACTGGAATATTTGGTTCCATTATACAGCCCTATTGTTAATATGGTGGTTATCAAAACTAAGGCCGTATATATAACACCGACAGGTGATGGCCATGTTGTTAACCTTAATAATCATAAGGTCGATGACAAGTCAAGCTTTATTAAAGTAAACAATGTCTATAGAAGTGCTGTTGTTAATCCTAAACATTTGTTGGCTGGTCGAGATGATACCAACCTACTAAAAAAGCCGCCTAAAGATATTTTCAACAGTTTTACTAAAAAGTATGGCATTGAATCATATGCAAGCGTTGTTTATGATAGGGTTGGAAAACAATTCAAAGGTGCGTTGGATATTTATGAATTAGAAATTCATATTAATCGTAATGCATGTTCAGAAACCCAAACTAAAAGAGATTTGATAACTGAATTACATAAGCAGTACACTGCAATGTTGTTAACTATTGATAAAATTAAATTGATAAATAAATCAAATAAAATTTAAACTTTAACTTAAACATAATAAATCTTGTATCTCATTTAATAGACTATAATACAGTTGAAAATAAAAGAGTTGTAAAAGATAAATTTGGTATCTATAATATTTGCCGTAAATGTAAACAAAATGGTTTTAGATATAAACATCATGAGTATGATTGCTATCGGTGCTATAGATGTGGTATAGATGGTCATACTGAGAGGAGTTGTAGTAACAGAAAACCAGTTGAAATAAAAAATACAGCCAGCGGTCGCAAAGCATTAGTTTTCAATAAAGAGATTGTAAATAAATACAAATACGTTGCCATAGATGTTGAAAAGTTAAAAGGAAATAGTAATCAACTACTGGCTGGTTATGTTGCGGTCATTGCTTTTAGTAAAATTAAAATACAGAACAAAAATGCAGATCAATTGTTATATGCTGCTAAATTTCAGTATAACCGCGAAGACATAAGATCTTATATGACCAAATGGTCTGGTCTACATCCGGCACTCCATGGCGAAAGAGCTGTGCCGTTCACTGAAGTTAATGATACACTTAAAGAAATATTAAGTGACAAATTTATTGTTGGGTTGGATGTTATCAACGATCTAAAATGTCTCAAATTATCCGAGCACATAAATGAAAATCAAATAATTGATTTAAAAAATCTTTTTAAGGACAACAGTGGTCAACCTATTGGTTTAATTTATTTAAGTTATGTATTGCTACGGAAGCAAATTCAAGAGATGACACCAGATGTCGGACACAATCCTATCACTGATGCGCGCAACTGTGCTAAAATTTATGTGAAGTATATGCGCAATGAAATCATGCCTATAAATGGAACGTATGAATGGATACGACAATCCTTTAAAACAGACAACCCTAACTTTAAACGCAATTAGTTGTGAAATGTTATGAATTTAATTAACTTTATTTAATTATGAATAAAAGTTTTAAAGTTAAACTTGTGTATTACTTACTTATATCGACTACATTTATTGAAAATCATTATGTGGTCAAACGTGGCACACGACTTGGTTCATATGCTAAAGGCAAAGCCAAAGTTGAAATTACTACTTCTGGTTCTATTGATTTGGAAAATAATACAACACCATCGTTATTGAACAATCCTACTAATACTGTACCATCTCTACTGGACAATATTACCGATACTGATACTGATACTGAACTCGAGTTAAATTATTCAAATGAAAATGTGGAAAACTTTAATTCAACTTTAAAAAGTTTTGTTAATATTTCTTTGACACAACAAAATTCTACTGGAAATACAACTATACAATCAATCAATGATACCTCACTAAAATTAAATGTGGATATGAGTATAACTGTAAACACAACACAAAGATTAATTGTTGAAGATTTCTCAGAATTCAACCGATTGCCAGATCGATTCAAGAATTTCATAAAATCTAAAAAGAGTGGTAACGTGAAAGGGTTCATGTATAGTAATCGTGTTGAGCAAATTTCAAAATCAACAAAAAAGTTTACTAATGATACTTATTTGATTAATACATCAGTCAACGGTATAAATTTTATTAAAACAGGAACAGCGCTTATTTTTGAGAAATCATGGGACGTATTTATACGTATAGAATTACCTGACTTTCCCGTCATAAATTTATCAAATATGGAGGAAAAATGTAAACAAATGTTTCAAAGAACTTCTAATATTACGAGAGAGGAATGTAAAAATAATAGAAGATATTTGCTTGTGAAAACAACTCAGGAAGAGGGATTTTACGATGAATACCCAATAGTGGAATACTACATGGATAGAATAACTCGAGAAATATTAAACTTCACTGTTTACCAGTACCCAATAGAATCAACAGCTCCCAGAGCTAGAGATACACCACCAATGAAAAACAATGGAAGTCACATGTGTGATGATATCTATAAATTATACAACGGTTTATATGAAAATACACTTGAAATAATTGAAAATTCAAGTAAAGAATTTTTCAATACTCACAATCGAGTAAAAAGGGAACCGATTACACTTTCTATTGGATTAGCAGCACTTGGTGGACTAATTGTTGGTGGTTTAGCGGGTGCGTTCACAAGTTGGCTTTCGAATAGGAATTTACAAAATAGAGTTGAAGAACTCGAAGCTACTATGCGTAACTTACAAAAAAATGTAGTTAAACTAGCAAATCAAACCTTATTATTGGCAAAGGTTGTTGGAAACCTAGCGGAAACTGTGGACACAAAGATTAAACAAATTGAGGAATCAATGAATTTGCAAATCGAGTCAATGGCTTCGTATATTCAACTTAATGCTCAAATACAACACGTACACAATGTGTTATCAATTCAAGCAATATCAATGCAACAAATTATGAATTTGCATTTGGATACACTTCGCGAATGGGATTTGATATTTTTACAGTTAAATAATGGAAAATTACCAAAGAAATTAATAAGTTTTGATAAACTTAAAGATGTTTTAACTTATATTAAAAATAATCTACCACCTAGATATGAACTGGCATTATCTGACAAAGATTTTGGACTATACTATCAGTTACCTTTAGCCGGTAGTTACTTCAAAGTGATCGATAATAAGGGATACCTGTATTTACACATTCAAATACCAATCAAACCATTACACGTGCAGAATGAATATACGATCATAAAACCATCATTCTTTCCAATTCCGTGCGATAAAAATGATTGTCAATTTAGTACCGAGGATAATAACGATACATTGATTTCATTTGGTTTAAATGACGTTAGCTGGCTTTTCAATGAAGTTAGCGGTAGGCTTGATTATGAAATAATGCAACAATCGCTGGATTGCTTAAACACAATTGGTATAAAAACATGCTATACTTACTTTCCGACGACTCTGCAAAGTCCTACTCCTTGTTCTAAGGCTATATTTGACTGGGATGAACAGGAAATCATTGAACGTTGTAGTGTGATGTACCGTAAAGATAATGATTATAAAGTAATACCGGTCAGTGAACACACGTATGCTATGCATAAACAACTCGTTCCTTATTATGTCGAACTCTGTCGACGCCAGACTCCGACTAAAAACTACATTCAATCTTGGTGCGACGTGGTAATACTGAATACAAACTGTGATTTATTCATTGAACAAACTGGTCAAACACTATTGGCACCCTACACAGAGGTTATTAACTCTACACATTATATGCAACATGTGTCGTACAAAACAAGTCTCATACATAAAATAAGCAAACGATTTGCTGAAGGGTTCGATCCGATTCCGAAATCAATACTTGAAAATTTGGATATCGTATTTAATAAAACTGCATTAATTCACAGAAACTCTGTACTCAGCGATGGCCAATTGACACAAATTTCAAAAAAGTCAATGATAATTCAACAGGCAATTAAAGAGATTATCAAAGACATTGAAAGCAATCTATATGAAGTCAAAACAAAATCTATGTTTTGGTCGTACGTTGCAAACATAAGAGAATTCATTCAAATGTTGACTACGTTTGTAATGATATTTGGATTTATTACTTATACTCGATATTTTCGATTATTGGGCGCCGGATTTGTGATTAGTATTCCGAAACCTGTTCGTGGAATGCCTGCATTCATTGAACGTTTAAACCCGTTTACTTACCTGAAAAATGAAATACTCTCAATACTATCATCAGCAACCGCAATGATAGAAATTATATTTTTGATTCTATTGGTTGTAATGCTGATTTTATTTATAAAATATGGCTTTGGCCGAAGACTAGTATTCAATGAATACTGGGGTGGTCATACCAACTATTATGATTATGAAAGTGTTGATGATAAATTTACACTATTTGTGAGTCACTCACATAATGTAAACTACTTGGCTTTCAGTAAACCAGAATTAATTTATCTTAACTTTAAAATTGAAATGGATTTAACATTTGTAAAATCAATTAACATACCTAATGTTAAAAACAAATGGGTTATCACTCGTGGTGAAGACAAAGAACTCTGCTATCAATTGCAAGCCTTAGTGTTCATCGAGGGAATGAATGAACACGGGATACCTATTAAAAGAGTCAATCAAAGAGTTTTTTGTAAAGTAAAGGATTTGAAATACAAAACAATTGGAAAACCAAATTCATTTACTATGGTCAATTTTGGTGATGCAATAGTTGGATACTATATCAAAACTCCAAGTATGTCGCGACGCAGCCTCAGTTCAATATCTGAGACTATTGACTTACCAATGAGATTAACATCTCATGAACTGAAGTTGAATTTTACGAAGAATAAACGTCGAAACAGAAACAAACAAAACGTTCACTTTGGAAACATGATTACGAGATGATGACAATGGCTTAAATTTAAATTTATTATTTAACTATATTTAATTATTAAATTATTTAACCAATTGTTTATTTAATTAAAATTATTTAATTTCAAATATTATAATCAATATTTAATCTATATTTAATCAATAAAATAAGTTACAGCATTAATTGTGTATTTATGTAATTGATTAAAGATGGCTACTGATGAAACTACTGGACATTTTCAACAACCAGACGAAAGTGTAACCTATGATGAAATAAACTCAGCCGCCAGCGACTCAATGGCTGCGGCACACCATTCAGGTGATCTGAGATTCAGACCATCAGCGCCGACACAAAATCCGTTTGCATTACACGCTATGTCTAGAGAAAGTCATAGAATAGCGATACCTAAACTGACTGATGATAAAGACTTTACCTTATGGTCTCAAGAATATAAGGCTGTTAGTCGTATGAGAAAGTGGACACCTGAAGAGGAAGTGGCCAATTTATATGGCGCATTCGAGGAATGTCCAGCAGCTAAATATTTCTATATAAGAGAAATACGTCTAAAAACTGATGTTACCTTAACTGAAATTTTGGATGCTTTGAAGGAAAAATTCTACGATACATTTATCGTAAAATCACCTATTGGTCTAATCAGATCTCGTAAACAAAAACAAAATGAACCGTTTCAAAACTATTTCTATGAAATTCTAGCTTTGATTGATACATATGCTCCTAATATGGAGGTTTGTGAGTCGATACAGATGATAATTGACAATCTAGAACCGAGACTCAGACGAGAAGTCAATCGTCAACTAATCACTTACGAATGCAAAACTATTGAAGCATTAAACAAAGTAATTAAAAGAAGTGATGACTTAATGAAGAAGGACAAAGATGAACGTAAATACGATAACCGCCCTAAATTTGGACGCGTGCAGTACGTTCATGATGACAAGTCAGATAAAAATAAAAATAAGAATACTTCATTTCAATTTAAAAATAAACAGTTTAATAAAACTGAACAACAAAATAAACCGAAGCAAGACTTAGCTTCAGTTGTGGCGGATAAGGTGATGAAACAATTGAAAGAAACATCAATTGGATCAAACAAGTATCAACCGAAACAAAGACAAGGAGAAGTAAGAGATGAGAATAAACGAAAAACTTTTACTAAACCTCAAACTACTAAACAAGATAACAAAGCATATGTTTGTTATAAGTGTGGTAAAACTGGACATTACCGTCGAGACTGTCCTGAAATCGAGGATAAAAAGTTTCAGGGAAACAGTCCGAGACAAAACTAGTTGAGTGTGATAGTTTTGTCGAAGAAGAAACACACTTACCATTCAGTATATATCCAGAAATGACTAACGAATGTATTTACTTTACGACTGCTGATAAAACTGAAATAATAAAAGTTCCAATAATAGTTGAATCGCATATTATAAACGCTGTCGTTGATACAGGAAGTACTGTCTCGTTGATTAAAGAAAGTATTGTAGAATCACTTGATGTACAATCGGATGATCATAAACCACATAAAATAAGGTTATTGGATCATAGTCTACACATATTAGACAAATCGATAGATCTTAAGTTTGTTCTTAAAGAGAATACCTTTGAACATACATTTATGATCTATAACAATATGCAAGACGACATGTTAATTGGACTAGACTTCTTAAAATTAAATAAAGTGGTTATTGATTTGAAGAATAATGTAATCAATTTACCACCACCGAAACTCAATTCAAGCGGTTTTAAAGTCTTTACATTCAAAAATGTATTGCTTAAGAAAAATTCAATTAAAAAAATTAAAGTTCTATCAGACTTACCTAAAGTTGATCACAATTTTGTTTATTTTATACCAAATAAACACTTCTTAAATACAACAAATTTAAGTATTAATTCAACGTTAATTGAATTAAAGTGGGGAATGCTTAAAATATTGGTCTATAATTCTAAAAATTATGGTTTTAGAATACAAGCAAATACCTTAATTGGGAAATTTTATCAAATACCTAAAAAGATATGTCTATAAATAGAGTCAATTTTGTCGATGATAAATCTGAAGATGACAATGATGTCGACTTAACCACTATTTTATCTACTGTGGATGACAAAAATGAAAGTTTCGAAAAATTAATAAACAAGTATAAACACTTGTTTGGTGCAACATTAAATAAGATCAAAGGTGCTAAAGACATTCAATTAAATATCAACACTGGGGATGCCAAACCAATTAAGCAAAGAGCATATCCTACGAGTCATTTTGAAAAATTAGAAATTAAAAAACAAATTGATGAGATGTTGTCTAATGATCTCATTGAAGTTTCATACTCACCGTGGAGTAGCCCGGTGGTCTTGGTCTCAAAACCAAATGGGAAATATAGGTTTTGCGTTAATTATAAAAAGTTAAATGATGTAACTATTAAAGACAGTCATCCGATACCGAGAATAACAGAAACACAACAGTTATTAAGTGGTTGTTACTATTTTTCTACAATAGATCTATTGTCAGGCTACTGGCAAATAGCCGTATCACCTTTGGATAGACCTAAGACAGCATTCATTACCGCTTATGGTCTGTACCAGTATAAAGTAATGCCTTTTGGATTAACCAATGCACCGGCATGTTTTCAAAGATATCTACAATATGTCCTGTCAGATATACTATGGAAGAGTTGTGTTTGTTATTTGGATGACATACTTGTATTTTCGAAAACGTTTGATGAACATTTAATAAAACTCGAAGAAGTCTTTGAAAGATTGGATAAACATGACTTAAGAATGAATTCAGATAAATGTAAATTTCTATCTAAAGAGATTGAATACTTGGGAAACATTATCTCACATGATGGTATCAAACCAAGTTTAAAACATTTAAATGCTTTAATTAACTATCCGAAACCTACAACACAAAAAGATGTCAGAAGGTTTCTAGGACTTACTGGATTTTATCGAAACTTTATTAAAGATTATGCAAAAATTGCGAAACCATTATCTGATTTGCTAAGAAAATTGTGTAAATTCAATTGGACATCCGACTGTACTCTAGCGTTTGAGTTGCTAAGAGATAAATTGTTGTCAGAACCTATAATCGGACTATATGATCCGACGGCTAAAAATATTTTATACACCGATGCATCACAATATGCAATGGGTGCGGTATACTCACAGGAAATAAATGGCAAAGAGAAAAATATTGCATATATATCTAAGCTATTTAATGACGCTGAAGTAAATTATTCAATTTCGGAAAAAGAATTAAGGGCTATTGTATGGGCACTACAAAAGCTACGGGAGTTTTTATTTGGTTTTCATGTCATAATAAGGACAGATCACTGTGCACTATGCTATCTACCAAGAATACGCAACCCTAATTCTAAACTTAACCGATGGTCACTTATTATACAACAATTTTCGTATACTATCGAATATAAAAATGGCAAGATACATAGTAACGCGGATGCCATGAGTCGTATAAAAGTTAATAATGAAATTGATTCAACTGATATTGACAATGAATTGGAGTTTCCCGTGTTTATTAACGATGCAGTTGATATAAAAAATGAACAACTCAATGACAACTGGTGTTCAACTTTAATAAATAAAATAAAAGAAAATATTTTAACTAATCGCGATGACAAGGAAATTAAAAACTTTAGAATACAAAATGATGTATTATATAAACTAACACATGACATAGTAGGTAATTCGCAGCTACTATTGTGTTTACCAAAAAGTTTAAGAGAAACTGTTTTAAAAGAATGCCATGATGAACCGACTGGTGGACACATGGGCATTGGAAAGACTTACGGTAAAGTAAGCGAACGATATTATTGGCCAAACCAGGAAAAATCTGTGCGAAAATATGTCGCTAGATGTGAAAGTTGTCAAAAATTTAAAAGAGATTACAATAAACCGACGGGTTTATTAAAAAGTATAATCACAACAGAACCATTTGAAATCTGTGGAATGGATTTACTTGGTTCACTCACCGAATCTTATAGTGGTAACAAATATGTAATAGTATTTGTTGATTTGTTTACGAAGTGGATTGAAGCGAAGGCGGTACCAAATAAGAATGCAATCACTATTGTAAACTGGTTAAAAGATGAACTCTTCAATAGACATGGATATGTCAGGAAGATCATCACAGACAATGGTCGGGAGATGACGGCCGGTATTGTCAATGAACTTATGAATATAACTGAAGTAAAACACGCATTTACAACACCGTACCATCCACAATGCAATGGCCAGGCGGAGAGGTCGTGTGGACTGATCACCCAACTACTATCTCACTACTTGGACAGCGCATTCAGGAACTGGGATGAGATGTTGCCTAAGATAGTATTTGCGTATAATACTGCTAAACAATCATCAACTAAACTAACACCGTTTGAGTTGGTCTATGGAAGACGAGCAAGACTTCCTAGTGAAGCGATAATTGATAAAAACGCTATATATGAAACAAATGCTTGTTATATACAGGATTTAATGGAAGCCCGAGAAATTGTAAAGACTAGGTTACGTGACGTTCAGGATTTACAAAAATCCAATTACGATTACAACAAAAGTGAAACAACTTATAAAATAGGTGATAAAGTTGCGTATAAAATAAAACCGAGAGTCAAAGGGATGTCAGAAAGGTTCTTCCCTAAGTACATAGGACCGTATGAAGTGATAAAACTATATGATAATAAATTAGTTTGCAAAATAAAAGACTTACAAGGTACAAACTCAAAACATAAGAATGTTAACATAAGACAATTGAAACCATGGAATGAATCGCTTATTGAAGAGATAGATTTTCCCAATGGTCAGGAAGTAGATAACAAAACAACTGAAAGCAACGACTCGGACGACGACTATTGGTAACCTATTTGAAGGGACTCAAATTTCTAAGGGTCGGGCAATGAAATAAAAATAATAATAAATGTTATTTAGTTACCTATGCTTTATCTAATAATTATAATTATGCTTAAATATATCATTATAATTAAATATACTAAGCTATATATGGGAATGCCCATATATAAAATTATTAAAATTATATAATATATAAATTTTAAGCAGGATGCTTTAACCTTATATGTAATAAAATTATAAAATATAATTTTATATAAACGAATGTAAAAATGTTTTGTATTCATTCAGGCCGTATGTTTCATAATTTGATGTTAATTTTATAATTAAATTACAGTTTCAATATAGTAATTAAAATTACTATATTCAATTAATGTTATTATTTAGCTAATGATTATTTTCACTAAATTATTATTACCGTACAGTTTAACTATTTGTTGTATTTATAAATAATAAAATATTATTAATACTAAAGTATTAACCTTCATTGTGTACCGTTTGAGCTAAAAGTAAGTTAACAAATTATATTGATATAAAGTTGTAGCGGTCAGGTGACACACATCACCTGCCCGGTAGTAGGTGGCCACCGGCGTGGCCTGAATCACCTAATAGGCCGGTGGTCACCGAACAATATAAATATATATAAATATATATAAATATATATAAATATATATAAATATATATAAATATATATAAATATATATAAATATATATAAATATATATAAATATATATAAATATATATAAATATATATAAATATATATAAATATATATAAATATATATAAATATATATAAATATATATAAATATATATAAATATATATAAATATATATAAATATATATAAATATATATAAATATATATAAATATATATAAATATATATAAATATATATAAATATATATAAATATAAATATATATATAAATCCTTGTATAAAAAAATGTTTATTAAAATAAATAAAAATTATTAACAAATAATAATAAATAATAATATTTATAAATAAATAGAAATATATATTTATATATAAAAAAATATGTTTGAAAAAATTAAATAACAAATATATATAAATAATAATATTAAAAAATAAATGGTAATTTAAATATATTTAAATATAAATACTTATCCAAAAAATTAAATTATGAAAATTATAAATAAGTATATTTAACTATAAATAAAGGTAAATATATAAATATTAATATATTTTAATACTTATATAATATAAATAAATATATATAAATATATATAAATATTAATATATATAATTATATATAAATATATTAAACTAAATAACTAAAATTATTTAAAAATATATATATTTATAAACATGTTTTAAAAAAATTAAATAAAAAATATATATAAGTAAAAACACATATAAATATAAATGTTAATTTAAATGAAATGAAATATATAATTAATTTTATTGATAACTTATATTATTAATTTATATTTAAATTTAAATTAACATTTATATAACAAATAAAAATTTTATAAATTAATCTATAATTTTGATATTTTAATAAAGTATTTATTTATAATTAAATTTTAAGTTTTATATCAAGTTTAGAAAAAAAATGAAATAAATAATTCTTATGATATTTTAAATTATGCTAAATATTATAATTAAAAATTGAAATCCTATTTAATTCTAAATAGTATTAATAATATTGTAACGTCCTGCGTCGCTACTTCGACGTAAGGGTAAATCGGCTTTAAGTCGCCAGTGTCGTAGACACCCAGTAGGTCTCGCACCGACTTGTATCTGTAATATTGGCTCGCTTTCGCTCGCCAGCGCTATGCAGACTTTACGACTCTGCACTTGCAGACTCGTTTACGATTCCCCAACGCTGCACTAGGTTACCCTGCGGTGGCTACTCGACGACGCCGTAGCCTGACCGTGGCCGATCCTAACCATACCCATGAAGTACGTAACGTTACCTCGTCTACTCAAATTGTCCTCTATGAAGTTTGTCTGTCTAGGGGTTAATCGCATCGCGAAGTTATACGTTGTCTAGGGGTTGTTGTATCGCGTAGTCATAAGATGTCTAGGGGTTCTCGACGGCCATCCGATAACCGCCTTCCGGTCGCTCCCGATGTGACGTTGGTATTACACTGTCGGCCCTTTTGCCTGATCTGGCCGAGACCTCATCTCGAGCCTCAACCGTCTTCGCGACGGGAAGCGAGACGATACCGGTGGTCTCGGCTACCTACCAAATGAAGATCAGAGACTTCGCTAGCCTCGACCGAACGACTCGGGAGGCGAGACTCTGTCTCAGAAAACAAATCTACCCGATCTCTGTCCAACACTTACGCGACCATCGTCGCTGGCGAACGCAAGGCCCGAAGGCCTGCGCCTACAAACACTTTAACTTACTGTTGCTGTTCCTAACCGTCACCAATTTATTGATTAAATATATAAAAGTATAATATGGGTTACAATAATAGATACTACACGTCCTCTCGTCTCGGCGTCTCGAACTCAACTTCTTCTCTCCAGTCACTCAAGTGACTAGGGAACAGAATGCTCGGCACATTTCCCGAGTCGGCGCTCTAATCATACCAATCATATACTACTTATTAGTGACACAACTATATAAACTACTCTCTTATTGGCTATTACTGTCTCAGCCTAGTTAATACGTACCGGTTGTCATTAAACTAGTTATTGCCTTAAAATAATGCAATCAAGGTTTCTAATGCTATAAGGCATATGTAGTATACTGTATGCTATAGTGTTATTTACTAGTTATTATAATATAGTGTCAATTAATACAATAGTAATGTATTAGTATCGTTAGTGCCGCTAATGCTGAAATATACTGCTATGCTGTATACACTACTGTGTATTAAAGAGCTATGCTCAATACACCGCTATGTATTATGATGCTATGCTGTATACACTACTGTGTATTACAAAGCTATGCTCAATACATTGCTATGTATTATGATGATATGCTTCGTACCTCACTATATAACTTCATATGTATATGAAGCCTAAAGTTATGAAGCTATGAAGCTTTAAGGCCTCTACTGAGGCTTAATCTCCGTCAAACGTGACAACTACCCTCCCTTTCAAAGAAATCTCGTCCCGAGATTAGAGAATGTGTGCACAGGTATAAAATCAATATAAAATATTTAAACAATTGCATGCAATATTAGACAAAAATTATAAAATTAAAAATGTAAAAGTTGAAACATTAAGGCGTGAACGTTGCCCCACGTATTATAATGGTGCTTTGGATTCTTCCTTGTTCGGTACTGCTTCGGTTGTCGACTCCATATCCACTGATACGTCGTCTTCAAATTTTGGCCAAATATCGTCGTCATCAATGTTAAACTCATAATAAGGCTTTATACGATCGATTGTTGACTGTATCTCAGTACCTGTGTTTACATCCTTTAACCAATACGTGTCATTGAACTTATTTATCACTTTTAAAGGGCCCACAAAGGGATTAATAAGTCGTTCACTTAGGCCAACTTTTCTTATTTTTCTGTAGACTAACACCAAATCTCCGATTTGATACTCCATAGATCTATGTCTTTTGTCGTAATTCTTCTTTTGTCTCATCTGTGCCTCAATCATGTTTTGTTTAACTAATACTTTTGCTTCTGCAAATTTGTTAAACACATCAATTTCATTGACTTTATTTAATTCAATGTCTAAAGTAACGTCCAACGGAAGCTTTGGATGTCTTCCGTAAAGCATATAAAAGGGGCTAAACTGAGTAGTTTCTTGTTTTGCGGTGTTTAACGCAAACACCAAATAAGGTAAAAATATATCCCAATCTTTATAATTAGAGCTACAATATAAAGCCATCATATCTGTTAATGTTTTACATTGTTTTTCGGCTAATCCATTACATTGTGGATGATATGGCGATGTCATAACGTGTTTTGTGTTAAAAACTTTGAGAATTTCTTCAGTAAGTTCAGAACAAAAACTAAGACCTCTGTCCGTTAAGCACGTAGTGATGGCGCCGTGTCTTAATACACCAGAATGAATAAAAAAATCTGCGACCACGGCCGCTTTCGAATCGGGTACAGCTTTTGCTTCGACCCACTTAGTATAATGATCTACTAAAATAATTAAGTATTTGTTTCCATTATTTGACTTTGGTGATATTGGACCCATAAAGTCTAATCCTACCCTCTCAAAAGGTTTGCTTGTAGTTATTGAATGGAGTGTACCTTTAGGTAAACCATAATCTCTTTTACGTGATTGGCATTCGGCACATCCCCTGATAAAACGGAAAACGATTTTCTTCATGTTCGGAAAATAAAATCTATTCATAACTTTGTCGAATGTTTTATTTAGTCCTAAATGCCCGGAAGTCATGTCACTATGCAATGAATACAAAACATCATCAATCATATGCTTTGGTAAGCAGACTCTGCGTCTTTCCTGTCCAGTAATGTCAGTATCAACATAGTAGATAATGTTGTCTTCAATTATGTATTTTACAGTTTTATTTGTATTAATTTCTTTATATAGTTCACGACACCAACGGTCTTTTTTCTGCTCATCACCGATGTTTACTGTGGTTTGATAGAATGTCACATCAGTGTTTAGGTCTACTTCATCATTGACGGGATATCTAGAAAGCGGATCAACATTTGTATGTAGTTTACCATTTTTATATTTTATTTCCATGTAGTTTAGATATGGCTGCAAGTCAAGAGACCAGCGATGAAGTCTCTCCACGTGGGTTGTCAATAGTTTTAAGCCAACACAGACCACAATGGTCGGTTCTGATTTCAAATTTTGACCCATATAAGTACTGATGAAACTTTTTGATAGCCCATACAATAGCTAGACATTCCCTTTCAGTTGTTGAATAATTAGATTCTGCTTTATTCAACGTTGCGCTTGCATAGTATAGTACCCTTTCTTTACCGTCTTGTATTTGACATAATATTCCAGAGATACCAATACCGGAAGCATCTGTGTATAAGATTAACGGTTCTCTTTGCCTATAATGTCCAAGTATCGGAGGGTTCAAAAGTCTATTTTTAATTTCGTCAAACGCTTTTTGACATTCAGCGCTCCAAATGAATGGTATATCTTTTCGTGTAAGATTAGTTAAGGGTTTGACGATTGAAGAAAAATTCTGAACAAACTTTCTATAATAATTACACATCCCTAAAAACGATCTAATACCAGTTAAGTTGTGAGGTACAGGAAATTGAGATATGGCTTTTGTCTTGTCTTCATTAGGTTTAGTACCATTTCGATTGATAACAAAGCCAAGAAATTTCATCTCATTGACAACAAAGTAACTTTTATCTGAATGTATCTTAAGGTTGTATTTTCTTATTCGGTTCAGTACGACTTCTAGATGCTGAAGATGGTCTTCAAATGTATTAGAAAATACGACGACGTCGTCTAAATAGACACAAACAAATTTATGTAGAATGCCGTCAAAAACCTTCTGCATGAATCGTTGAAATGTCGCTGGTGCGTTCACAAGTCCAAATGGCATTACATTAAACTGATATCTTTGATGATTAGCGGTAAAAGCTGTTTTCTCTTTATCTTTTTTCTCTAATTCGATCTGCCAGTAGCCGGAACGTAGATCAAACGAAGAGAAAATTGGCTTCCCTTCTAATAGGTCTATTAGATCTTGAATTAGCGGTAACGGAAATACGTCTTCCTTGGTTATTTTGTTAAGTTTACGATAATCAAGACAAAACCTTGTCTTCTCTTTTTGTCTAACTAATACAATCGGATTATTCCAAGGGCTAACAGATTCTGTTATTACTTTATTAGTTAACATTTCGTCAACGATTGTAGTGATCTCATCTTTTTCCCTCCATCCGCGTGGATAATTCTTTTGTTTAATAGGCAAAGCATCGCCGGTGTCAATTGAATGTTTAATGCCTACGGCAGTAGTTAGATCTGAATTTTTGAAAGCAAAAACATCTGTAAACCTGTTTAATAAATTTTCTATTAATTCTTTTTCTTCTTCATCTTTAGTACCAATTATAAATTTTTCTTCAGATTTTTGAGAGATATCGTATAATAAATTTTTATTGATACCACACTGGACGAGCGATGGGAAAATTTCTTCAATGTCACCATTATTATGAAACAAAGCGTCCATGAAATAATTCATACCTAAAATCGCGTCTTCATTTAAATTATCAAACACGTAAAACGTATGATCAAAGTTTATATTTTTATATGAAAGTAAAATTTTTACTTTTTTGTTTATTATTATATTGGATCCATTAACTAAACTAACTGGGATTGGATGACATTTCGTAGCGGAAACTTTAAGTTTGATAAGTAATTTTGGATGAATATAAGAAAGATCCGATCCCGAATCGAATAAAATTTTATAATTATTATTATTAAGTTTAATATCAAAATATAGTTTATATTTAGATGGATAGCTATAATAAAATTTATCGAGTGTATGTCCATCTTTATCATCACTCGATCTAATTAGTTTTTTGAATCTTTTCGTTGTTGGGTACAGTTAATCTTAATGTGCCCAATTTTTCCACAATTGAAACACCTTGGACCTAGTCTTGAAAGCTTTCCTTCTTGTAGAGGATGTTGCTGTCTGTCAGCCTTGTTTGAGTTGTTATCCACTGTCTTCGGTAATGTATTACTATCCTTGTTACTTGGTCGACTACCATCGCCAAAACTATTTCTTCGGTAACTATTTGTGTTCTCATATAACGAAGTATTATAACGTTTATTATAGTTATCGTTTTCATACGAAGGGTCTCTATATTGTTTAAAATTTCTGTTACGTAAATTGAAATTTTGCTGTCTATTTCGTGTATAGTCTCTCGAACTACGTTGATTAACTTCCTGTGATTCTCTTCTATTGAAATCCGTTTGATCGCGTCGATTAAACGTTACATGTTTAGTATTATTAATTGTTTCAATACTTTTACGTAGCAAACGTTTTAAATCATCGTCTTCAGTCTTATATCCTTTGGGATTAATTGCGTTTCTAGCCTTCTCATGATCTTTGAATTTTTTAACTATTAATTTTATCAACTCGTGTTCACTATTTATATCTGTGTTTCGAGTAATATCCAACATATCCTCATAGAACTCATATCCTTTGAAACCATCCACAATCGTTTGCTTTTTGTTCTTAAGGCTCATTTCGGGAGAACACTTTTCAATCAAATTATTTTTCTCTACAATATAAGTTTGAATCGGTTCTCGGCCGTAATCAAACTTACGATTAATCATTTCTGTCATAGAGTCGTCAGATCCACCATAAAGACCCATAAGTTTCTTCTTAATTGCAACATAAGTACCATTGGTTACTTCATATCTAACATAGGTTTTCGGTTCTGATCCCAAATTATTGATCAATAGTTTCCGTTTCTCGGCGTCAGGAATGATGTGATTGCCGAACACTAACAGCTCAAAGTTGGTTATCCAATCATCAAAATCACCACTTTTACTTCCATTATAAGCATCGATTTGTGGATGCTTGTATGATTTAACAAAACGATGACTAATAAATGTATTGTCGCGTTCAGTCGGTCTCTCATGGTTATCGTTATCTCTAACGCCAAGTGAGCTTCGATCCATGACACTTCTATCGGTTAGTTGGTCATCATTAATAGAACGGTACACAGGTGCGATTGGATCTGCATTGTTAATATCCAATGCTTCATATGAAACACTACGTCTAACCTCACTTGTCATTATAAAATTTAATTTTACAACTATTAAAAAGTATCACCAAATCAATGCTTACACAAACTGAAGTAATAATAGAATGAATCATTACTTCATATAACCATTGCTTATATAGTTAATAAAACACAAAATTTTTTTTTTAATGCTTGAAACAAGTTTATTGAGTGATTAAAATATATAGGAAATATAACCGGTTTGGTAAGACAAGTTTAAAATAAAGAATAAAAGTATTATATAAAAAAAATATTCAGTTTCATGTCCTTGAAAATCTGTCTTTTGTCTTATAATTGGTTAAAGTCGTTTAGGCGCTACATTCACAAACGCTACTCCATGTTCGTTAATCTTATTGAGAAACACCGGACGTCTGTTATGTGGCATTTCTGGTAAATACTTCCATTTAATAGCGCTTATTTTAATCTGAATTTGTTGCCATCCATCGATCAATGAGTCATTGTTGTCATAGATATGAACTTTCTCTCCCAACGACAATGTCTTTCCTCTACGTCCGTTCTTTATATGCCATGGTATCACTTTGTTAGCTACTCTTAAGTCAGTAATTTGTCTTCCTGCTTGTCCGATCAACACAGGTACTCGCAATTCGACGACTTCGACAAAATAAGTACATATGTTAGGTGTTTCTTTTACTATGAATACCAAAATAGTCCAATTATTTGAAGATGTTTCGATAATCCTACCAATTGAATGGGTGTAGACGGTTCTTCTTCTCCATGTAGTTATAACAATTAACGTTAAAATAAAAACTAGTAATCCGATAACTGTCAGATCTACGATTGTCTGTATATCTATTGAAAACAATTCTCGATCTAAACCAAAGATAGAGGCTTCAACCTCAGTCATAGCAATTACTTGAAAACAAGCCGTAGAACCTATTACTCTACTGTACGATAAAACACCCATTATTGCTATAGTAATCATCAACACTTGAATGATACCACTAAATGTCCCGACTAAACCTTTCACAAAATAACTTCCGGTCTTCTTTGCCGTTACCGTCTCTACTTCGCTGATAGCTTCTGCTAAATTTTGTTGCATAGTAGACAAATAATTTGTAAATTTTGTCAGAGTTTTTGTGTCCCACTCGAAGAATACGTCATCAATCGTTGAGTTATATTGTCTTATATGTGGAATCGTAATGTTTGGTATTATCAAACTGTTAACCTGTTCATCACTTATTGTCGACATTTTTTGTATTTCAGTCAAAAGCTCTGAATGATATGAGAATGCTTGGTTATCCACTTCATTACGAAGAGGCCTCGCAAACGGACCCCTGAGGATCCGACCGATACTAGGGAATGAGACGTCACAACCCGGATCTAGATTGATAACTTCTATGAATTCAGTTAAGTGATGTCTCACCGGATTTTTGTTTTCGCACAATAAATCATAAACAGGTAGTGCATTTTTATGAATAACATATCGATCACCTCCGATAGCAATTGGTTGATAGTCGTCCAATTGACGTGTAATGATGTCACAATTTTGACCAATTTTTCTTTCATCCCAATCAAAGATACCTTTATAACAACTTTTTGCTTCCATAATTTGGTTAACATCAAATGTAAAGCAAATATACTGATGGTTTATGTATTGACAGTTAATAAAATTAGGTGATATGGTTCCCATTAGGTCTGTCTCATCTTCATTTACTAACCATAGCGTATCACCGTTGATGAAGCTTAATGTTTTATTTTTACTACCCTTATTGAAACAATCTTCTTTTAAACATGTAAACGGCAAAAACGTTGGCTTTATTATGGTATATTTTCTATTACTCTTCTTTCTGGTCAGCGGTATTCGAATGGAAATGTAAATTTTGTTCGTCTTTGGATCGATTGCAGTAGAAATTAGTGGAAAAGTATAGTATAACTGACGTTCAGATCTATGAATACCTAAGTCAAAATTGTTATTAAAAGATCTCTCGATATTGCTTAATATACGGTTTAGGCGCCGCCAACTCAGTAATCCGTGACTAAGTCGCCCTGAATTAATAACACTGAAAATGTTTTCAAACGTTTGTATGCCATCTAAAAGTACGACTAATTGATTTTGAAATAAATTATTTTCTGCCAATCGATAATCGTTAAAAATAGACATTATAGCTACAATGATTATTTTGCTCTCTAAGTAATCTTTATAATCATTTAATGAATTGTAAAGATTATTAATTTCTGTGGTAGTGTAACTCTTTAGTAGATTTATTTTTTCATTAAATTTTATCATTGTTTCGGAAACTTCTTTGGAAAAACCTATGAAATTTTCTGCTACAATCTTTAAACTTTTTGCAGTCTTTTCGACAGAATCCTCCAAATCGGTAACCCTATCGTATAGTTTCTTTCGGTCGTGTTTAGCGGAGATCACTTCCGTCACCAACCAGATTGCACCGGCTCCTACAGCCACAGATATCGGATCAATGAAACGCTTATTTCTTATTTCACCTCTTGATTGTTGTCTTAAACGGAAATTTTTAAGTGTCTTAGTGGCGGTCATATCAATTTGTTCGGAAAAGGAGGCCATACTTTGTTCGAAACTTTGACATGTATTGTTTAATGTTGTCACAAAATTTTCGGCTTCGGTTATGTTTCCACTTACAGTAATTTTTGATATCATTTCTGTACACAAGTTTATATCATGTAAAGAAGATATGCGAAAATTTTCAAATGGGAAGTCAAATTTAATAAAATGTATGAATTCATCTGTGAAGGCGTATAGCTTGCCATATCTTGTAAATTGAATGCCATGGTAAGCTGCTACCGTTGTATAGTTTAGATCATCAAATTTCCTCGTAATGTTTGAAACATATATGTTTTCTAAAGGAATTACGTCGATATTATCATCTTCTTTCTCATCTTCGTATTTAATATCTTGTACTTTATTAGTTTGTTTTGGTAATTCAAAATTTGTGATCTTTACTTTTAATCTATTATCTTCTACAGGAATAGGTACTGGAGTTACGGGTTGAGGTTTTTGAGAAGTAAATTGACGAAGTACTGCATTGCGAGTCGCAGACGATACCAATCCTATTGATTCTAATAATTTACGTTTGGAAAATACATTATTAATGTCGTTTTTAATTATCTCTTGCGACTGACCGGTCGGTTGGCAAACTATTGTAGTAGTTGTTGTCTTTATTTGCATTACTTCAGTTGGCTGTATTTGTGTACTGGTAACTGTAGATGTATGGTGTACTGTTTCAGTTGAAGTAATAGTGGATATGTTAAGTACGGGGTGGTTAATTATGTAACTATCTTCTGTTGTCGGACACGATGGCTCTAATTTTACTGAATGACTACCAAATTTTTCTTTTGTTTTGAGATAAATTATTTTACCACTAATAGGTAATACTTCCAACGTATAAGTAGAGTCAATCTTGTAGTTATAATTAATTTTATCAATTTGACTACTGTAAAATTGCAAATGATAGCATCTGTACAAAACGGTGCTGGTATCGTAAATATAGTGAACTGTAACATACGTTGACGGTACAGGAGTTGATTCGCACTTGTCGTTGTGTATATAAATTATACCAGAAGTATGTGATCCATAATCAGGCTCATACATTTTGTCTTTATATATTAAGACGTGATTGACTGCGTCCTTAATGTCTCTATCTACAGTGACCATTTGTCGCTTAATTATAATCCATTTTTGTATTGTTTCAATAGATGTTTCATTTTTGTCTTCGACATTGACATATCCATTGCACTTAAATCTACGGTTGACACCAACGTCAGCTGAAAATCTTTCTTTAACATCCGATGTCTTTATTTGCAAAACATCGCATTTCGAATTTCGTATGATAAGAGTGTTTCGGTCAATAACGTTAACCAATTCGTACGATTGATTTGATAAAAATTTGTCGTCTTCACCAGAATCGATCAAAGTCACATAGTCAGTATAGATACCTATACTATACGTAACCAACGTAAGTATAGTTAAACTTTGCAAAATCATGTTAATAGTAACGAAAGAAAACTTCACTTAAAATCAAAACTATTATTATTAACACCAACAATAAGAGTAGTGTAACAAACATCACTGTCAGAATGAAGTGGTTACAGTTGTATATATACCACTTTCAATCGTAGTATTTTACGTCAACCTTCATGACGTCACATGGGCGTCGCAATATAACAAATAAAAGGTTACCTCATATACCTATATATGTTTTACAATAGTAGTTATAGACTGTGTTTGTATAGAAATATTGATAAACATAAAGTATAATTGTAAAACATTTCCATAGAAATAACATACAATCCCATAGACATAATGTAAAAATACTTGTATTTTTTTTTGAAATTTCCATAGAAATAACATGTAAACCCATAGACTTAATGTTAAATATTTGCTTGAATTATCAATATTATAGAATAAAGTACTAAAAAAATAATTTAAAGCACAACCAAGTTTATAATGAAGTAATACCTATGAAATTCATTAGTTAGATAATAAACACACAATTTTTATATGAAATTATAATTTTAGAGCAAACCATTTATTTATTAAAAATTTTCAAAAAATTGAAAAATTTATGTAAAATAATTTTAAAAATTTTTAATTCAAAAACTATAACTATAAATAAAATATTTGTTAAGCAAATTAGAAGAATATATTGTAATCATTATGCACACCAAATAAAATAATTTTAAAAGTAATAGTTTTACGGCTACAAGACAAAGTGTAGTAAAACTTTAAGATTTAATTTTAAATAATTATTTCTTAATTATGGTAAACATTACGGCTAATATTTTTAGCCCAAAATTACTTCATAAATAGTCTATTAAATATATGAATAAAAATTAAAATACAAGCTTATTAACAATGAAGCGCTTATCGTAAAAGATAACAATAATTTTGGTCTATTATCTTTATAGACGTCGCTTCGTCCTAAATGTTAATATTTTTAATTAATGTTTTTGTATGTTTTTAGCGACTAAAAATTTAACAAACTGTATCATTTAAAATTATCCTAAATGTTTCAATTGATTTTTAAAAAAATTATTAAAAATTTTAATAAAATTACAAAATTTTTACTTAAACGTCATTTATGTTTTTGTTATTCTAGCTAAAATTTTGCAATTAACTTTATATAAATTATAAATATATATCTATCATTTCTCTTAATATTGAGAATTTTAGACTGCGTCTTCTATTTTTAATAAATTCTTAAACTCAATCTACAGAAAATAGACATAATATTTAAAATGCTCTACCTCATTAAAAAGTCAATATTTTAAGCTCAATAATTTTTATGTCAATAATAATTATCTATTCCGTAATTTTATAGCAAATCGCTTCATATGAGTGTTACCTAAAGTACGTTTATTAAATAAATTATTAAATTTACATTTTTATAATACATATAAAATTTTACAAAAGTTTTTATAACTTCTTAATAACAAATGTCAGATGAAGCAATATGATGTATTTATAAAGTTCATCGCTGGTAGATATTATTTAGTCTTAATTCAGATTTTTAAGACAATTAGAAATATGAAGCGACAATTTTAAAAAATTTTAAACTTTTTTATTATAACTATTTTCTTATTAAGATTATTTAGCAAAATTTAGTAATAATTATGTTAACAATAACCAATAAGGAGCGCTTCATCTATCTATTATAGTTTTCGAGTTATGAAATTTTAATTGCAATTTTTATAAAAATTTTTCAAAAATTCATATCTTTATTTTTAGTAATAGTAAAATTTTATAAAGTTGTTTTTTAAGTTTGATTATACTGTATGTACGTAATTTATAAGTTTTGGATTTTTAGAACTTCAATAACTACTTGAAAATAATTTTCAAAAATTGACAATCAATTAATTTATATTTAAAATTTTATATTTTAATTATTTTCTTAAAAAACTACTTTAAAATTTTTAAATTTTATTTGAGATATTTAAAGCACTTATTTGACTGATCATCACAGTCAAGTTTGAGATTTTTAATAATACTAGTTATTAAGTTACGATTTTTTAAAAAAAATTTACATTTTTAACGTTTGTGATAAATGTGTTCATAATTTTATATAAGTCTTTGTACAAAACTGAAAGTATTTTGTAAGCGCTATTTGATTATAACATATCTGAAATTTTATAATTATCTATGACGTCATGGTAGCCATTACAACAGTGCTTTGTTTATGTTTAGTATTTGTGTACTACTACTGAGGCAATATAACGCATTGTTTTTGTAAAAATTTAATTATTAATTTAAGGTAAATTTATAATTTTTTTAATAAAATTTTATTTATATCATCAATCTAAGGTTATAGTGACTAGAAATATACTAAATTTTTTAAAATCGACAGATTATTTTTAAAGTTATTAAAATTTTAATTTTAGCCAATGTATATATATTAAAGTGTATATAAATACATACAAAAAAAAATCTTCATTCGATGCCCTGTCTGATGACCCGTATAGTTCGCTGTACGGCAGGACCCGATAGGTTTAGAGGCTGAGGCCGGATAAGCTTTTTATGCCATTCGTACCCTCTACTTATACTATCGGTTAAGTGAATTTTTAAACCAGGTACATGGCTACGGCTCCTGGGGCCCAGAAATGGGGAATCGCAAACCGAAAGGGGGTATCGCATAGGGAAATTATTATTTTTTTTAGAGAAAACACAAAATTCAGAGAGAACTCTGCTCAAATTTTTAAAAACTTTTAATACTTAGAAAATTTATTTTAGTAGTACTAAATGCATTCTAAACATATTTATATATATATATCTATATAATTATTTTTATTTTTATTTTATTGTGTTTGTTAGGAGACATTATGCCCGCCGATAAGGACTCATTTTCCGCTATGGTTACTCTTGTAACTGCCACCTATTTAGCCAATACCAATTTGTTGACCAAAACTATTGAACAATTAACGGCAAATCTTCCGCAATCTATTGTTCCATCTGGTGTAGCTGTTCCTGTTGATCCATCACCTACTACTAACAGCCCCCCTCAACGTAATACTCCACTCTTTACATCCGAAACTCTATCGATTATAGATAATGATCAAAATGTGCGCAATGAAGTAATTGCACGGGTATTAGGTCACAGCCGTGTACCTGACAATACTACCGAATCACAGACTTCATCTACTAATGAAGTAGTGATACTCGATTCGCCACCAGTTACTACTGTTACTCCAGTGCCAGCATCCGATGAACATATGTTCTTCGATATTGATTTAAGAAACTATTACTCTTCATCTGGTGAGTCTGACGACTCAGTAGTTGTACATGGTATCAATTGGGTTTTAAGTCACGATTTTGTAGAAAGAAATGGTGATAATGTGTTGTATTTTTATGTGCAATGGGAGCCCACGCGAAACGCGGCGAATGTTATTAGAGGTTACTTAAATGAATGGATCAAAGCTTCAGATTTATTACCCGAAAGCCTAAGATCTGTAAACGAATATTATTTACATACAGATAATATTAGTAGAGCCCACGGACCTCGTCGATACATTGAAGACCATCCAATTATCAATGATTCAAATGACCTCCCAATAGTTACTAATAGTAATAGAGGCACACAAACAACCGTGCGAAGACAACGTGATGACAGTGATATTGAATATATCCCAACACTTCCCGTACAAACAAAGAAATATACAAAGAAACGTAAAACGGCTCGTAAATCAAATGCAACGCCTGTTATAGTCAATGAGTCTACTGAAGAATATATCGTAAATAACGATATTTCCACTTCATTCGCAGTATCATCATCTCCTCAGAGCGTTGATAATAACTTGTCATCTCTTGTAAATAAACTTATAGATCTGTTCGATAAAGGGATCGAACAGGGTTGGTCAAAACAAAATCGGTCATTAAACAGGTATCAATTATTTTGTCATTAATTTACATATGCATTATCATTGTTTAAACTCGTTTTATTTTATACTATAAAGTGTTGTTATATCAAACACTGCTTCATTAGAGCCTCATGAGCTGGTAGTCTTGGTTTGGCGTCACTTCATCGACCTATTTGCAACAGATTTGGCTTCACGCGGATACTTAATTTACCCACGGGTCGTCTCGATAAAACCGAATGGTCGTACTAATGTGATCGAACTTTTAACTAAAGTCTTTAGTGATAAAAGCATTTTACAAAATTTCTATTCTTTGACACACAAAGAAAATGCAAAGAAGATAATTGAATTGATTGTGTTGAATAAAAAGCCAGTGGTTGTTTTATGCCGTGAAAACCTCAAGCGACATACAACACTTGAAATTAAGGTTAAACGAGAAGAAAAACTATTAAGTATTCTTGTATTACGTCCTAATTTCAAGAACGATTTGCTCACTTGTAAGTTTATTCATACTTATATAACTTATATTTATTTTTAATTGATTTATTTGTTGTTTCTATAAAGGTATCAACTATGACACATTTTGTTTATTTAAAGAATATCATGATCCAGAGATTATTATACAACTACGAGATGTAAGTCCTGTTCTCGTATTGTCAACAACTAAAAACACTTCTTCAACTATAACTCCACCGACACAAATTGCTGCTTTGGTTCATCAACAGTTATATCCTTTACTGTTGAACGTCATTACAGAGCTGGTCCAATCGTCTGACTCATCAGATGCGACCGCTGTCAGTGATGAAGAACCAATAGCTTCATCCTCTGCAACGTCTATAGACGATCCATTGCCATCTACATCCGCGGCTTCAGTCGAACCGACAGCGTCGACATCAGCAGCGACAATGGATGATCCGGTGCCATCAACATCTGCGACTTTAGACGAACCGATAGCATCTACATCGGCCGCCACCATTGAAGAGTACGGTGAACAACCATCCGCTCCCATGGATTCATTTAGTGATGAATAGAATGTTGACATTCAATAATAATAATTTTTTTTTATATACTTATTTTTATAATTTCACTATTATATTTTTTTTTATTTACTCATATGATAATGTAATTATTATTTTTTTTTTATATTAAAAGAATTATATATATTAATTTTGTAATTTAGTATACGGTTTTATTGTTACGGTTAATGTAATCTTACACTTATTGTTTTATAAAATAATAAAAAAATTTACGCAATTTAAATCTTGTTAAAAAAATTAATCATAATTATTTTTATATTTTTAAAATTATATATTAATTTTGAGGTTTTACATTTTGCTATCGATATTATTGTTGTGACATTTCCTTATTAGCTGCGTCGAGCTTTATCACGTCCAATTGTTTACTTCATTTATTGTTGAAGTTATATTCTTTGTTTTTTTTATTTCCTTCATTGCTGACATCAGTTTCTTCATATTGTAAATTGTTGTCTTTATTAATAACTTTGTTGGCGACATCAGAATTATTAATTTGTACATCGTTCGCGATGGTTGCATCGTTGAAATTTTTGTTTTCTTCATCTTTTTCATCGATTATCTTATTAAATACCGAGTCGTCATATGCTGACTCTATCTCTTCATCTGAAGAGTGTATCGTTTCGTCGATTATTAGATTAAGTTCTTCACTTATAGTTGAATTGTCACTATTATAATAAATTTCTGTATCATCGGAGTCGTATTCTGTCGACATTATATTTATATATGTACTATATTACACTATAAAAAAAATAAAATGAACACAAAGTTCAACAACTTTTAGCTTTGTAGTAAAAAAATTTTTTTTTTTTTTTTTTTTTTACACATTGTATATATACTATATTATATTGATTGTGTACTAAAATACCGGTTTAAGAAGGTCATGTAAAAAAACCAGTTTTTTTTAAGGCGTTATCTTAATGTCTGTGCGTTGTGTTATTTCAAAAAGTTGTTTTATTCACTTGTTCAACTTATTCGATATCAGCCGTATTAACAACTATAATTCAACTAAAATGGTAAGTTTTTGTTTAGTTATTATTTTAAGCAATTATTAATTAAAATTAATTATTATAACTAATTATTTATATTAGGCCGTACGTCGATCACTTCGTATCCAACAATCTCTCCTTCCTCAACCGCTATTGCCTACTATAGTTGAAGAGCCGAATGAAGCCCATCTTCTTAAAGAGATTATTGATAAACGCATTAATAACAATGTCGTCGAGTACTTCGTATGTTTTGGTAGAGAAGTATGGAGTAAAGGACGATGGCTAACGGAAGATGAAGTTAATATTCATTGCCGTCATCATACTTATACTAAACATCTTTACATTCATTTTATTAATTGGTACAATGAAGTCAGAGTGGGTAAGCGTCCTCACTTTGATCACGACTTCATGGAATTATATCCCAAAAAGCAAGTAGAATTGATAATACCCGAGTATTATCAGTATCTTCGTAGTTCTTCAGTGGGACAGGCCGGTTATATACTTAGAACTAAAATACTGGACTATATTGTCAATGAAGGTTTCAACTTTAAAACTGGATTTCAAGCACACTATTCTGTTGAAAGTCACGTTTATATCGATAAACGCGTAACAATGATAGAGTTTTTCCGTGAGGTGTTACTTGCTTGGCGACAAAATGAATTATGTGCCGACTTCTATATTTGGCCCCACATCGTTGGACAAAACTCGGTTCGTAAGGAAGACATGCAAGTCATCAATCGTGAGATACTTCGCCTAGGATGGGGTCTTAATACCTTTGTCGAACCACGTGAAGTTGCGACTAACTTCACTCATTATCATAACCACCACAAGTTTATTACGCTCTTCAGTCACCATAACAACTATGTTTTCGACAAAACATCACTAATGTTAACTTTGCAACATGAACTGAGTGATGCATCAAAGGTATAGTGAAAAAAAAATTATTTTTATTTTATTATTAATAATTTTGTTACTATCTTCATGTATTTCATAGGTGTTATCATTTAACACGTGGTTACCAGGGTCGCATCATTTGAGTGATGGATACCAAACACGTAATCACACCAACTTCCGTACGTCAGTGAAGATGCGGATTAGAGCTGCGACTGAAGACTACAAAGTCTACTCCAATAGTATCTCTCAAGTAGATACTATGATGCAATCCCTTGAATTAATCAGTAAATTGCTTGATAAGCGTAGTACTGACTTTTATTTTCTCAATTAAATTTTTATTTTATTTTTTAATTTTACTTCATTATAATGTATTTAATCAAAGGTTATGGTTTTGACTAAAAATAAATATTTTTATCTTAAAATAGTCTACTTAATTATTTATATTTTTAGTAAAATAAGTATAAACAAATTAATATGCTTAATCAATGTTTTATTTGATTAATATATATGCCATCACCAAATACATCAAATGTATATATATATATATATATATATTAATAATATATATAGTGTATAATTTGTATAAAGAAATATATAATTTTAAATCTTAGTATTGAAGTTGTGGCTTTCAATCCATGAACGCAGCTTCTCAATTTCATTCTCTTCCTTATCAGCTTTCCCTTGAAGTTGCTCATCTAGTCGTCTATGTTTCTTCATGTTCTCAAAGTAGTGCATTAAATGGAAGATTATTTCCATAACTCTCGCGTAGGTTACTGTATCAGTTGGACATACGTTACATACTTTCTTATGATCCAAATAATCGACCGACCCGAAGTCAATGGGACGTTGTAATTGACTCATAATAGAAAACATAAGTTTCAATAATTTTAATAATTTCTTTTGGTTAGACCATCGATCGTTGACCCACAATTGAATTATTTCATAGAAGTGTTTTATTGTAAACAACTTATTTAGTTCCAAGCGATCATTGTGTAGTTTACTTTCAGATACCCTCTGCTTCAATATAATGTCGAGGTGCATGAACTTATAATAGGCCACTCTTACTTCAGGAGATGTGTATTCAGATGCCGTTACCAAGACGTCATTTTTGAAGACGTTTCTTTCTTTGGTCTCTTCGCATTCCATGTCCACATAACAACTTTTTATTTGAATGGAAGACACATCTTCATTAGAGTCGTCATATCTGATTGTGGCCGACTGGTCGTCATCGATACCAGTTGGAGACAACGAGAGTTTATATAGTCTTCGATCAAGTTTAAGATTAGCCATCACTTCTCGTATATATATATTAAATTTAGCAAATTTTGCAACGTTCAAAGATTCATTGTGTCTGTTGTTACATTCCGCGCATTTGGTTTTATGTCGTACATAATCGCCGACGAAGTGAATTAATTTTTCGTCAAAACTGTTGATCGTGTTTGCCATTAAGTCCAACTTATCGCGGATAACATTTTTCTCTTCACCATTGAGAATGAATCGTAGGGCATCATCAAAATAGCGCTTGGCGATCCGTATCAATTCAATTTCGCTGTGAAGTGTGAAATCGGATGACATTTCTCGAATATGCATCAGCAGCTGTTTCTTCCGTAGTGAAGTATACAAATGTATAAAATCATAATACAGTTGATAATCTAGAGCTCCGACTTTGCTATTCACTCCGGCCATAATAATAGGATTAAAAATTTTTCACAAATAGAAGCTTACTATAGTGTATTAGTTGAAAGTCCAAACACAAATAACAAAAAAATGAGACGAAATTATAATAAATAGCAATTAGTATTATGTTGCTAAACTGGTTTGAAAAAAAGTATCCACCTATCCAGTTATAAATCTAGTTTTGCTTAGTTCTCTTAGCAACCCGTTGAGCCCTCCTATTGGCTCTGATCTCATTTTTAATTTTAACAATAGCTGGATTTTTCTCTTCTTTGTCTCTCACCCATTGATATGATAACGAACCGGTTTCATCTATTTCAGGACTTATTTTATTACTTAAATGTCTTTTATACAACTCTAAGGTGAGTTGAGAATCAATTATAGGCGAATGACCCTGTGAACTCATGTCGTATTCTTGTATTAGCTTATCTTTAACTGAATACGCCAGCGATCGAAGCGATAGCTTGTCGTTACTTCCTTCTTTGCCAATGAATATTGTCTCAATATCGACGATGTTTTCTCTATCTGCATATTCAGCTAATTCTAAAGTTTTTAAATCGTTTTTGACAGCTTTTCCGATAATTTGATAATTATCAAATAGTATTTAGTTTTTAATTTTGCTTCACTCCACTGTACACCGTTAATCATATCTTCTTTCTTAACACCCGAGAATTTAGTCAATGGATTAACTTCATAGGGATTGTGTTTTATGAAGCAGTGAAAAACAACATTACTTTTCATTCCGTATTTATGCAATTGTCTGACTTTTAGTCGACTGCACACCGCGATCCACAATGGCACCATTTTATTAGTTTTTCGAAAAATTCCACATTCAATATCAATACCCAAACTGATGTCCTTCGGTGGGTCGACACCCACGTACCAATTAATTTCTCGAAAGTTTATTTTTGGTAAGGTTTCGCAACGTCTTCCTCGCTTCGTGACTCCCCATCGTTTATTTGACCTTTTAGGAGGTTGTAATTTTACTGGACAGACTAGCGAACCAGTAACTGAAGGCTGTTTCACTTTATCTCTTACTATAGTACTGATAGAAGTACTTTGTATTGACGTAGTGGCTTCACCATCATCATTGCAACCGTCCGTCTTGTTGTTCATCACATCATCTTGGTTATCGCATTGTATAGCTACAGTCTTGTGGACATGCTTTAGGGTTTTATTTTCATAATATGTATAGTTTAATTTCTGTGGATCGTACGTTCCAATAGTCATTGTTTCATCTATTTTTACATAATAGCACACCACACATGTTTCATTATCATTATGCAACATGTATTGTCTACAATTTTCTTTCATTTCTCGGTTGTAATCCAGTAGATTAGTTAAAGATTTGTACATTGTAATCTCAGTTTCACGGGCTGCACGTATAGCGTCTCGAAGAGATTTTCCATATTTTCGACAAAAATAAATTTGTTTTAATTGTTTTATAAGTGTTTCGACGTCTGATACAAATAATTCTTCGTTGAATTTACGTTTTCTTAACTCATCCTTAACCAATATATTTTTTAATAACATTTTGTTTAATTCCTGTACCGACTTCATGTAATTATCTCTATAGTATTGAAGTCGTTTTATGTAATCGTTATTTCTCTCAATTTCAATTGTAGATAATTTATCGAAGATTCGATGAAATAGGGTTTTCTTATTCACTGAAAATAAACAGAAAATGCTTTAAAGCTCTATTCGATCGATAATCAATCAATGTGTTTATTTTCAGTTTCAAGACAGAGATTGTATAATCGGGTGCGGAACAACTCAACACACGCCGTAATCCCACTGTTTTAAGATAACAGCAATCTAATGAGTTTTAAAGTGCCCATCACACTTGAACCCAAAGCCATCCTCGGAAGACCAGAAAATCCCGGACTCGAGCCTCCATAAAATGTAACGTCCTGCGTCGCTACTTCGACGTAAGGGTAAATCGGCTTTAAGTCGCCAGTGTCGTAGACACCCAGTAGGTCTCGCACCGACTTGTATCTGTAATATTGGCTCGCTTTCGCTCGCCAGCGCTATGCAGACTTTACGACTCTGCACTTGCAGACTCGTTTACGATTCCCCAACGCTGCACTAGGTTACCCTGCGGTGGCTACTCGACGACGCCGTAGCCTGACCGTGGCCGATCCTAACCATACCCATGAAGTACGTAACGTTACCTCGTCTACTCGGATTGTCCTCTATGAAGTTTGTCTGTCTAGGGGTTAATCGCATCGCGAAGTTATACGTTGTCTAGGGGTTGTTGTATCGCGTAGTCATAAGATGTCTAGGGGTTCTCGACGGCCATCCGATAACCGCCTTCCGGTCGCTCCCGATGTGACGTTGGTATTACACTGTCGGCCCTTTTGCCTGATCTGGCCGAGACCTCATCTCGAGCCTCAACCGTCTTCGCGACGGGAAGCGAGACGATACCGGTGGTCTCGGCTACCTACCAAATGAAGATCAGAGACTTCGCTAGCCTCGACCGAACGACTCGGGAGGCGAGACTCTGTCTCAGAAAACAAATCTACCCGATCTCTGTCCAACACTTACGCGACCATCGTCGCTGGCGAACGCAAGGCCCGAAGGCCTGCGCCTACAAACACTTTAACTTACTGTTGCTGTTCCTAACCGTCACCAATTTATTGATTAAATATATAAAAGTATAATATGGGTTACAATAATAGATACTACACGTCCTCTCGTCTCGGCGTCTCGAACTCAACTTCTTCTCTCCAGTCACTCAAGTGACTAGGGAACAGAATGCTCGGCACATTTCCCGAGTCGGCGCTCTAATCATACCAATCATATACTACTTATTAGTGACACAACTATATAAACTACTCTCTTATTGGCTATTACTGTCTCAGCCTAGTTAATACGTACCGGTTGTCATTAAACTAGTTATTGCCTTAAAATAATGCAATCAAGGTTTCTAATGCTATAAGGCATATGTAGTATACTGTATGCTATAGTGTTATTTACTAGTTATTATAATATAGTGTCAATTAATACAATAGTAATGTATTAGTATCGTTAGTGCCGCTAATGCTGAAATATACTGCTATGCTGTATACACTACTGTGTATTAAAGAGCTATGCTCAATACACCGCTATGTATTATGATGCTATGCTGTATACACTACTGTGTATTACAAAGCTATGCTCAATACACTGCTATGTATTATGATGATATGCTTCGTACCTCACTATATAACTTCATATGTATATGAAGCTATATAACTTCATATGTATATGAAATATTAAGCCTAAAGTTATGAAGTACGTTTTCGTCCATCAAGAGAAGACATCGAAATTAAGGACATCGGTCAAAATAATGGTAGCTTCGAGGCATCCGATAATGAGACACAACCGAGATTCTATTCTCGAAAATAAGAAGATGGACTCAACAAGATAAGGTGGACTATCTAATGATAGCATTTGCCGACTGTCCAGCGGCTAAATATTATTATATGCGATTAATTAAGTCAAATCCTTTAATAACTTGGAATGAGTTCAAGGAATTGTTTAAAAAACAGTTTCTTATGACATCAATGAATATGTCACCAATTGCAATGATCGCTAATAGAACACATACAGATAGCGAAACTCTAGATAACTATTGGCATTCAAAATTAGCAATGATTGATGCAAACACATCTCATCTAATGAGACCAGAAAACTTTGATGAGTTGAAAAATTTGATGATCAGTGGACTTAAGACAAGACTCAGAACAAGTGTAAAGGATAGACTGGTAACAATGTGGAGACAAACTCTAACTGTCGATGAACTATATCGATTAGTGGTAGAAAGTAACAAATTTCTCAATAGTCGTCATAACACAGATTATTATGGCAACACGACTCGATATGAGAGAACACAATTGGCTCAGGACGACAAAAGACCTAATAAAAATTATTATGGAAAACAAAACATTGATAAGCGTCAGCCATACAGACAATATGACAAACAAATTAATCAACCAAAGCCTAGTACAAGTGGTTGGTTCAACAGTAAAGACAATCACCAGTATAATCAACAGAAACGCAACAACAACTGTTTCAATTGTAATAAGGAAGGACATTACAAGAGAGATTGTCCTGAATTAAAAACCAAAGACAAACAAAACCAGGGAAACTTCAAAAAGCAAGATTAATTGAGTGTGTTAAACTTGCTGATACTGAACACTCAGAAAACTCAATTAAAATCAAAATTATTATAAACAATAGCCATTATATTGCAGTAGTAGATACTGGTAGCACAGTATCACTAATTCATTCAGAAATATGTTATAACGAAAATTTTATTAAAGAAATAGTAACACCAAGAAATATTAGATTACTAGACAATAGTTTAAAAATAATAGATGAAGCAGTCATCGTTGACTTTTATTATAACGGTCAAAATTTTCAACACAAATTTCTTATTTTCGACGATATGAGTGATCGCATAATTATTGGATACGACTTTATTAAGGAAAATACTTCAATAATAGATATTGAAAATCAACAGCTCATTCAATTACCTGAAAAACTTAATAATTCAAATGGATATCAAATTTTTACAAATGAATCATTGTTTATACCTAAAAACACAGCAAAACCAATTAAAATATTTCAAGAAAATATGGATAATAAAGACTTAGAATTTGGCTATTTCGTCCCAAACAAACATTTTATTACAAATACAGGACTAATGATTTTTCCATCAATAATAGATTTGAAACAAAAGAATATTAAAATTAATATTTATAACCCATATAACATAAAATATAAAATAAATACTGAAACATTAATTGGAAAAATTTACTCGATACCTTTAAAGAATATAAATGAAGAAAATATTAGAAAAGTAGAAGAACAATTAATTACACAAATGTTACCAATAATACCTTCAAATAAAGATGACAAAAATCAAACGCTACAAAAATTAATAATACAATATAAACATTTGTTTGGAACTAAAGTCAAAGAAATAAAAAGGGCCAAAAATGTTCAACTAAATATTGATACGGGAGATGCAAAACCAATCAAACAGATGCCTTATACTACAAGTCCATTTGAGAAAAATATTATTAAACAACAAATTCAAGAATTATTRGAAAATAAACTAATCGAACCATCACACTCACCCTGGTCATCACCAGTGGTACTCGTTAAGAAGCCAAACGGAAAATATCGATTTTGTATCAATTATAAAAAATTAAATAATGTTACAGTTAAAGATAATTTTCCGATACCATTAATTCAAGACACCACACAGATGTTAAGTGGATGCAAATATTTTTCAAAAATTGACTTACTCTCAGGTTACTGGCAATTGGGTGTATCTGAAGAAGACAAACCAAAAACATCATTTGTCACAGCTATTGGACAGTATGAATGGTCAGTGATGCCATTCGGTTTGTGTAACGCACCTGCCATATTTCAACGATATATGCAAACCGTTTTAAATGAACTCATATGGAACGGATGTATCATTTATTTAGATGATGTATTAGTCTATAGTAAAACGTTTGATGAACACATAGAAATATTACGAAAAATATTTACAAAATTTGACGATCACGACTTAAGAATGAATTCAGAAAAATGTGATTTTTTAAAAGACGAAACAGAGTACTTAGGATTCATAATTAATAAAGACGGACTAAAGCCAAATACTAATTATATTGAATCACTAATAAACTATCCAATACCGGGAACACAGAAAGAAGTCAGAAAATTTTTAGGATTCACTGGTTTTTACCGAAAATTTATACAAAATTACGCAAAAATAGCCGTACCATTAACGGCATTATTGAAGAAAAACACAAAATATTTCTGGTCAGCTGAATGCCAAGAAGCATTCAATTTATTACGAGACAAACTTTTGTCAGAGCCAATATTAGGTCACTATGACCCGGACGCAAAGAACATTCTGTACACAGACGCTTCAAACTACGCCATGGGCTGTGTGTACGCTCAAGAACAGAATGGAAAGGAAGTAAACATCGCATATATTTCAAAGAAATTTACTGATACTGAAATCAATTATAGCGTCTCAGAGAAAGAATTAAGAGCCATAGTGTGGTCTCTCGAGGCCCTTAGACCATTTTTATTTGGTGCACCAGTTATAATTCGTACGGACCATTGTGCCTTATGTTACTTAACGAAAATTAAAAATCCAAACAGTAAGCTAACAAGGTGGTCGCTATATATACAACAATACAACTATAAAATCGAGTATAAAGATGGTCGACAACATACAAATGCCGACGCCTTAAGTCGACTAGATATCGATACAAAGATCGACAGTACGGAACCTGAGTTCCCTGTTTTACGCACCAATGAAATGGATATTAAAGAACTGCAGTTAAAAGATAGTTGGACAAACCAACTGATACAAAGGATCCAAAGTGGAGATCAAGAAAAAGATCTCAAGAAATATGAACTGAATGATGGTGTTTTGTACAGGAAAAGTTTTGACATTTTGGGTCGTGAGAAACTATTGCTGTGTATTCCAAAATCAATACGGCCGGAAATACTCAAAGAATGCCACGATAGTGTAATCAGCGGACACCTGGGAATGTTGAAAACTTATAGTAAAATCGCGGATAGATTTTACTGGATTAATATTGAGTCCACAATTAGAAAGTATGTCGGCAACTGCGAAAGTTGTCAGAAATTCAAACGAGACTTTAGCAAACCTAAAGGATTAATGCAAAACATAATAGTTACCGAACCGTTTCAAATATGTGGAATGGATTTACTCGGTCCTATGACTGAGTCATACAACAATAATAGATACATTGTAGTTTTTATTGATTTATATACAAAATGGTTAGAATGTACAGCAATACCAAATCGTGATGCGGCGACTATAGGCAACTGGTTAGCAAACTATATATTTCTTAGACACGGATACGTAACTAAAATACTTACCGATAACGCTCGTGAAATGACTTCAAAATTTTTAGATGATTTAATGAAAATTACACAAACCGAACACATTTTTACTACGCCATACAACCCGCAAACAAATGGTTTGGCTGAAAGATCATGTGGACTGGTAACGCAAATGTTATCACATTATTTGGATTATGAGTTTAAAAATTGGGACAATGAGTTACAAAAAGTCGTATTTGCTTATAATACCTCTGTACAAAGCTCAATAAAGATGACACCATTTCAGTTGTTATATGGACGGTTACCGCGACTTCCGTTAGAGATAAGCCTAGGATATCAATGTTTGTATAAGTCAAATGAAGACTACATACAGGATATGCTCGATATAAGAGCTTTAGTTCATGAACACCTAAAAGAGTCCCAACTTAACCAAAAGGAAACGTTCGACAAAGATAGAATTGAAGTTATTCTTGATGTCGGCGATAAGGTTTTAAGAAAAAACAATATTCGAATAAAAGGCAAATCAGAGAAATACTTGCCAAAATATTTAGGGCCTTATGAGGTTGTCAAAACATACGACAACAAATTAGTTTATAAAATACAAAATCTATCGGATCCGAAAGAAAAACCAAAGATAGTAAACGTTAGGCAACTTAAGAAATGGARGGAAGACGCCATTGACGAACTAGGGGACGCCCTGGAACACAATGACGACATCATCGATGAACAGGAAGTAGACGAAAGATCAACTTATAATGGAAGCAATATCAACGATGATGAAAAGGGCTGGTCGATGCTGCCCAAACGTTGACATCTTTGACAATTAATACATTAATGTTTTTTTTTGTTTTTGTTTTATTGTTTATGTGGACATAAACTTTTGTAAATGTGGGGTAATGCCTAATGTGTTGTTTATTATGCAAAACATATCAGTTGTAAATAACTGATAGTGTTTTGCATATTTTACAAAAATTATTTTTAATACTTTTTATAAAGTAAATACTGATAAAATTCATAATAATTTGCACTTAAATAATACTATTTATAATACATRTAGGTTTTTACGGCGTAATACTGTTATTATTAAATATAAYACAAAAATATAATACTTATAGTAATACTATAAAAAAWATTACTAATTGTAATACTGTTTGTTTTGTAATACTGTAAAAGTAATTGTTTTTTTTAATTGTTTTTTTTATAAATAATATTGTAGTGATAAGTAGTATATAATACTGTTATGGTTAATACTAATTAATTAATTTTGTTTTGATTATAATAATACTTTTGTTAAATACTGACAATTAATATTAGTATTGTTGAATACAACAGCAACACTACCAACAACAACAGCAATAACAATACTACTACTGACACAACTAACACAACTACTACTACAACGACTGCTACAACTACTACAACTACTACAACTACTATTAATACTATTATTACTAAACATTTTGATTACTAATACTATACGGTAATTAATACTGTTATTAATACTGATTTTTATTTTTGATTATTATTATTATTGTTATTGCTATTATTATTATTATTATTATTATTGTTATTATTATTATTATTGTTATTATTATTGTTGTTGTTATTGTTGTTATTATTGTTATTATAATTGTTAATACAGTCATGTAAAGATGTTTTTGTGATGTATAGGGTCGGTGCTGCCATCTATTGATGGTACCCGACACTACTTAAACTAGAGTGTRTAACGGGAATCACGGTTTGTTCCCAATGGGAATAACCGTGATTTTCCCGGGAATGTTGGGAGTAGGGTATTAAAATACCCGACACAAATCCTAACATATTCCCGTCTATGATACAAAATATACAACACTATTTTTATTAAGTGGGTTAACACTTAACAGAAACATAGGGAATATTAAGGGAAAATATAGGGAAAATATAGGGAATTTTTATGGGAATATTTTATTAATTAATTAATTTCTTTAATACTTATTGGGAATTAAGTATAGTATATGAATTTATATTAGGGAAGGCACGGCATGTTTGCACACGACACCAATAGGTGTTGTGCGCAAACAATAAGTCCCATTGATTTTGAGAGTATATAAACTGCTGTAAACCATTCATTTGGTTATGAAGTGTTGGGTTCAGACTTAAACCAGTTAACCCTAAAGAGTGCTTAGGATTTGCATTAAACTGCAAACCTAAAATAATACCATTGGATTACTTATAAATTTATTGTATTATTATTATTATTATTCAAATAAATACTGTTATAATTCACTTCTATACGGATTACCATTTATTTTAACTCAACGGTGAGTCGTCAGACTTAGACGGTGTCTGTTTACGGATAGATACCGGTTGTGTTTCTTCGGCTCGTATCGGACCGCTGTGGCGTAACAGTGGCTACGAATTAATTTAACACAACGCAATATATTAAATAAAATTTTAGTAAAATAGGTTTATAAAAATTATTATAAACATAATAAAAATTTAATGTAAATATTTTAAAATTAATTTTCAATTCAATTAATAAGTAAAAAATTATATAATAACTTAACATTTATTATTGTATTGTAAACAAAATGTTTATTTACAATAAACTAAAAAAAATTTAAAATTATTATCCAATTTAGTTAATAATTCAACTGTTAATATCTTTGGCAATAATCACAAGTATTTTTTAAAGTTTAAATAAATTGAATAAAATAAATAAAATGAAAATTAAATTAAACAACTATTTTGTGAATAACAGGTAATATATAATATTAATATAAATTAATTATAAAATTATTATCAAAAAAAAATTGTATAAAAATTTAATATAATTTCAATTTAATAATGATAATTTTAAAAAAAAAATAAATATTTATGATTTTTACTTAAACTTATAAAATATTTATATTGTTATAGACAGTCAGTGCCATTGCAATATAAAAATAAAAAAGTGATTTTTGTTTGTGTCTAAATTTACTAAAGTGAATTTAACACAACGCTTAGTTTTATTTTTATTTAAATAATTATATTTGCAAACCAAGGTTTGCTTAATACTAAATTCTAGAATTCACTTTTAAAAATGCATTGAAATGTTACACAGAGAAGTGAATAGTAAACACCTACTTTTAAGTAAAGTTTTATTTTATTTTTACTTAGTATTTCACTGGTAAAATAATGATTTGAAATGTTATACAAAACAGTGAATAGTAAACTCCTACATTTTAGCAAAGTTTTATTTTATTTTTACTCTGTATTTCACAGTTAAAATAATGTATTAAAATGTTATATAGAAAAGTGAATAGTTTACGCCCAGGGATTAAAGCTGACTCAATACGACCTAATTATTTCTCACGTACACTTTAGTATAAATAGTGGTGTCTCTCAGACATCAAAATCGGTTCTCTTCTGAGATCAGTTCTCAGTTCTCTTCAGAGATCTCTTCGGAGTTCTCTTGGAGTGCTACAATGTATAACTGTTTATAAGATGAAATAAAAGTATTTGCATATTTCTTTGTGTGTATTACTTACTCGTCGCGGCTAGTGGTCTTGGATTGCTGGTGCGTCATGGATTACACTATCGATGTTATACTGATGAAAGCTGACCACAAGAAAGATTACATCATGGATAACATTATCGATTGAGTCATGGAAGTACACCATGGATTACGTCATGGATGGTATTATGGATCACATATGGCTTCACTACAGGCCCATTGGTCCTATAGGCCCAACAGTTCTATAGGATACAGTTAACATAAAGAATAGCAATCGAACGCCGCGCCGATGGGATTCGTCCTCTTATTACGTAAGCGAATACTCTATAGAAGGGAACTCCGGTACTGTGTCCGCTACACGGTAGGATCTGACCGGTCCGACCAGAGATTAGTGTTGACACGTGACGACGTTGAGTGAACCTTATTGTTGAGTAACCTATTTAATAGTTAGTAATACTATTAGTATTAAAGCAGTAGTGTTATACGCATAGCCTTAGTATATGCCTATTATTAACATAGTCATAGTTAGTTATACTATAGAGATATTAAAATAAGTATAGTGACTGTATTATTTAATTTACAGTACTAATAAATTATTGTTATAGACATAATGTTAATAGAGATACAATGTATTTTGTATACTATAGTTACGATTCTATTATAAGGATAGTATTAGTATATGACTATGACAAAACAGCAGTAAAGTGTACTTATAAGTATAGTATATGCAAACGTAAGCGCTATGATAGGTTAACTCAGATATAGTAATAAGGCACTAGACACGTTGGTCTACTGTCACACTGACCTACTGGTCTACAACTGGTCTACAACTGGCCTACAACTGGTCTACTACTGGCCTACAACTGGCCTACAACTGGCCTACAACTGGTCTACTACTGGCCTACAACTGGCCTACAACTGGCCTACAACTGGCCTACAACTGGCCTACAACTGGCCTACAACTGGCCTACAACTGGTCTACTACTGGCCTACAACTGGCCTACAACTGGCCTACAACTGGCCTACTGACCCTAGGTCAAGGTCACATGTCCAAGGTCAAGGTCACACGTCCAAGGTCAAGGTCACATGTCCAAGGTCAAGGTCACACGTCCAAGGTCAAGGTCACCTATACAAGGTCAAGGTCATCGAGAACTGGAAATCGGGTTTTATGTACTGATGCCAATGGTACTTGTTGGAGATCAGTAGGACAAATGGTTATGGAGATATCAAGGAAAACATGTTTACCAAAACAGACCTTAAACTAGACTTTGTACCAATCAGTTGGATATCCGTACGTAGTATTATACGGATAGTTTATGCAAGGAACAGCATAAACTGAAACAGTCGGTCGACTAAATACTACACAAAACAACACATAGCTTTGTACACAACCAGTGATAGGAGATCCGCTCGCTTCTTAAGCCACACACCGATAGAGATGATAATGCTGGTACGTACAAGGCACAGTAAGGGCTTAGTCTTAAGCAATAGTAGGGTTTACATCACGGGTTGATGAACACTCATAGAGTGTTCACAGTAAAAATATACCCGTGATAACCCCACTTCCCTTACATTTGGTGGCAGCGGTGGGATACGAATCACAACAAAAATAAACCAAATGCCTTACATTTGGTGGCAGCGTTGGAGGATTTCGAATACCCAAAAGAAACTTAATACGTATATACCAAATGTCCCTTACATTTGGTTTCAGCGATGGTAGATACGATATTCCACAAAAAACATAACGCACTTAACCAAATGTTCTTACATTTGGTGGCAGCGTTGGAGGATTTCGAATACCCAAAAGAAACAATACGCATATACCAAATGTCGTTTACATTTGGTGAAAACAGTGGAGGATACGAATCACCACAAAAATAACCAAATGACTTACATTTGTTGGCAACGTTGAAGGATACGAATTTCATTAAACTAAAGACGTATAAACCAAATGTTCCTTACATTTGGTGGAAGCAGTGGAGGATACGATATTCCACAAAAAAACACAACACGCTTAACCACATGTTCCTTACACTTGGTTACATCGTTGGAGGATACGAAATCCTAAAAGAAACAAAATACGTTTTAACCTAATGTTGCTTACATTTGATGGAAGCAGTGGAGGATGCAAATTTCCACAAAATACAAATTGATGGATTCACCGATATGTTATACAAACTACTGAAATGAACTCACCAAATATCCGAATAATACGTAATTACTAGAGATGTATAAACCAAAAGTCACTCGCATTTCGTGACAGTACTAAAGAATTGGAATAAAAGAGATTAACATAACCAGACTGGCGCTGAGTCCGAGCCATATGGCTTTGGGCGTAGCTGGTATATACATACATTGAACTTCAACCTTTCGTCGTGGATCGAATATACTGATTAAAGCACATTGGTAATTTTTAAACCGTTTACATAATTTGGTTAAATCAGTATAGCTATACATTTGGTATATCGGTTATACATTCACGTATGTTATCGGACACATAGTTTATGACAAAACGCTAGTCTATGGGACGTGAGGCATAGTTCTATTGCACTCCCAAAATACAAAGCAAAGTAATCATAAACTATAGAACTCTATTGTAGTGGCCGATAGCGCTGTGTATACATGTATCACTGCTTATATTAAATACATTATACTGAACTGATAAACCATTTTATGTACTCAATGCTCATTTAAACGCATGAGCATCAAGATGAAGCCAACACCTAACAACCACACTACGTTAAAACATAAGTAATTATTTTAATAATGGCTGACGATAACGATACCATACAACTTAGTAAACAGTAGTAAATGTAAACTCGAATGCTACGAAACCATCTACTGGTACATCAACGCAAACTACATTTCACGTACTAGTTAATTTGGACCTGCTCTTATTTGGACTTGATGTTGGTATACGACTTGGTTTAACTGTAAACTTCAGCAGTCGTAACGTTACCACTCGCATTATGTAAACATAGACGTGTTTTCACACAGCACGACACAGACATTTGAAGAATTCTAGTTGTTAAGCACAAGATTATTACGGTTACGCAATTTGACTCAGTCCTTACCACCGACATTAAAATGAATACGACGTGATTGTAAAAATGATTCGAGAGAAGGCAAAGGACGTAAAATTAAGAATAGCCAGTATGCTTTCCTGGTTATTATGGTATCAAAGAAAGACGGTGGAGAACAATTAAGCATAAATTATAGAAAACAACGATATTGCTATAGATGACAAATTGCGGATGACGAATCACTGAAGTGTTAGACCGCCTTAAGGCGCTCGTTATTTCAAAACACTTGATGTTACTTGGGGTTACTGGCATATCGAAATGGTTCAGACGACTTAACAGATTTTGGCACACATGAAAACCGTAATGAATATCTGCTGACATATTAGATACTAAGATACGTGAAGAAAAACTAACATTAAAGAAAAAAGCTAAATATTTTACAGCATTAACAAAGAAATGTATTACATTTCTTTGGGGATCAAAACACGAAAAAACATTCAAAATACAATGAATGGGATTCAAAAGAGAAATAAAAGAAGCTTCATCAGACGAGATTTAATAGAAGAAGATAATCATGATTATTAAGAGATTTTAAAAGACAAATCCTAAAAGATTAACATGACAATGAGTAATCCGGAACTCAATTAGGATTTTATGACATGGAAAATTAAAAAATTTTGAACTCACTGTATAGTCAATCATAATTTATTAAATAACTGAGTCATGTCAGTTAAATGAAGAAATGCTGCAGCTGATGGATACCACTTATTATATGAAATAATCGGAGCTGATATATTGGGCCGTCCCTCCGAAATAAAATTTCAAAATAAAAGATTTTAATGATTGACCTAATTTATAAAAATGAAGACATAGTGAGAAAAAGTACAAACCTAGTAAAGTAAAATGGTTTGTTGATGAAGTTCTGACGTGATATGGCGCCATAACGAAATAAAGTTGGTCAGATACTTCATTGAAGATTTCATAAGAAATCTTAGATCCTCCATTTGCATACACCATATAATCAACAGTAAAATAAATTTGCGGAAAAAATTTGAAACTGTACATCGAAATTTTATCGATATATGGATGTGAAGACTAGTACCAATAGACGTATTTTAATAAAGTCCGCGTGTACTTGCTTTTGGTATTATTATTTGGAGGATGGAAGAGAATTGGTTCAAAGAAAATAATGATTGCGTTTAACGATGATAAATTCCGTTATAGCGCTGACATCGCGATGTTACATATAAGGAGTAGAATTGGTGTCTCTACACAATCCTTGGTCTTTGTACTTAATTATGGAACCAATTTGTAGGCCCATACCATTATAAGGCGGCAAATTTAAACACCCTGAAAATGACAATTAAGAAAATAATTTAATTGTGTCGATCGACGTGTTTTCTAAGCAATTGCAGAATATTGTGAAGAATAGATCGCCGATAGAGGCAATTCAATGAGACTTAAACTTAATTTAACATTGACAACTTGAAGATGACAATTATGAATATAATTGTGTCGATCGACGAGACTTAAAATGGAATAGCAAAACATTAAGAAGAATAGATCGCCGATAGAGGCAATTCAATGAGATATAGATTTAACACGACTTAGAAACCATGATGCTGATAAATAAGAAAATTAATTAATTATGTCACTCGACGTGCTTTGTAATGAAATTACAGTACATTAAGATGAATAGAACGCCGATAGAGGCAATTCAATGAGATATAATGAGAATAAACAAGTGATCACTATTTAGAATTCTAAGTTATATAAGATGAGTAAAAAAGATTTATTAAAATGAATTTGTTATAGGAATCATAAGTTAAAGAAGTCGTACATTAGAACATTTATAGGCCTATTAAAATGTAAAATCGTACGCAATTTAAATCATTTGATTTGTTAAAACTTAAATTTAGATTTTTAATAATTAAATTTAAAGATAGAGACAAAGAGATAATTGTTAACATAGTTGTTAGTTAATAAATGTTATAAAGAAATAATAATAAATAATAATGGTCAACCAAACGACACCCTTGGCAGATATGGGTCAAGAATCAAGCACAAGAAGCCAACGCTTAATTCAAAATCGTATTACAGATGACTTCTGTTATTTGGCTAAACCACATTATTGGATATTTGATAAGAAGCTGAAGATGAATAGATGAAATCGAATATTATATTGGTTGATAATGTTTATGATGTTGATCAACTAAAAATAAGATTATCAAGAAATGAAGAACGTTGACGATCATACGGACATCGATAAAAATTAATTATAATAAGAGTTAGAATTTAGATATTCTAAATTTACTTATTTAATGCATGAATTTTTTTTAGTTAAAGTGGTTTTATAATAAGTTTATAAAAATTATTTGTAAACTATTGTGTACATGAGGCATAGTTATAAATTAGACGTAATTTATTAATTACGCATCTGAGGACAGATGCAGACTTGAAGGGGCGGAAGTGTTATAGACAGTCAGTGCCATTGCAATATAAAAATAAAAAAGTGATTTTTGTTTGTGTCTAAATTTACTAAAGTGAATTTAACACAACGCTTAGTTTTATTTTTATTTAAATAATTATATTTGCAAACCAAGGTTTGCTTAATACTAAATTCTAGAATTCACTTTTAAAAATGCATTGAAATGTTACACAGAGAAGTGAATAGTAAACACCTACTTTTAAGTAAAGTTTTATTTTATTTTTACTTAGTATTTCACTGGTAAAATAATGATTTGAAATGTTATACAAAACAGTGAATAGTAAACTCCTACATTTTAGCAAAGTTTTATTTTATTTTTACTCTGTATTTCACAGTTAAAATAATGTATTAAAATGTTATATAGAAAAGTGAATAGTTTACGCCCAGGGATTAAAGCTGACTCAATACGACCTAATTATTTCTCACGTACACTTTAGTATAAATAGTGGTGTCTCTCAGACATCAAAATCGGTTCTCTTCTGAGATCAGTTCTCAGTTCTCTTCAGAGATCTCTTCGGAGTTCTCTTGGAGTGCTACAATGTATAACTGTTTATAAGATGAAATAAAAGTATTTGCATATTTCTTTGTGTGTATTACTTACTCGTCGCGGCTAGTGGTCTTGGATTGCTGGTGCGTCATGGATTACACTATCGATGTTATACTGATGAAAGCTGACCACAAGAAAGATTACATCATGGATAACATTATCGATTGAGTCATGGAAGTACACCATGGATTACGTCATGGATGGTATTATGGATCACATATGGCTTCACTACAGGCCCATTGGTCCTATAGGCCCAACAGTTCTATAGGATACAGTTAACATAAAGAATAGCAATCGAACGCCGCGCCGATGGGATTCGTCCTCTTATTACGTAAGCGAATACTCTATAGAAGGGAACTCCGGTACTGTGTCCGCTACACGGTAGGATCTGACCGGTCCGACCAGAGATTAGTGTTGACACGTGACGACGTTGAGTGAACCTTATTGTTGAGTAACCTATTTAATAGTTAGTAATACTATTAGTATTAAAGCAGTAGTGTTATACGCATAGCCTTAGTATATGCCTATTATTAACATAGTCATAGTTAGTTATACTATAGAGATATTAAAATAAGTATAGTGACTGTATTATTTAATTTACAGTACTAATAAATTATTGTTATAGACATAATGTTAATAGAGATACAATGTATTTTGTATACTATAGTTACGATTCTATTATAAGGATAGTATTAGTATATGACTATGACAAAACAGCAGTAAAGTGTACTTATAAGTATAGTATATGCAAACGTAAGCGCTATGATAGGTTAACTCAGATATAGTAATAAGGCACTAGACACGTTGGTCTACTGTCACACTGACCTACTGGTCTACAACTGGTCTACAACTGGCCTACAACTGGTCTACTACTGGCCTACAACTGGCCTACAACTGGCCTACAACTGGTCTACTACTGGCCTACAACTGGCCTACAACTGGCCTACAACTGGCCTACAACTGGCCTACAACTGGCCTACAACTGGCCTACAACTGGTCTACTACTGGCCTACAACTGGCCTACAACTGGCCTACAACTGGCCTACTGACCCTAGGTCAAGGTCACATGTCCAAGGTCAAGGTCACACGTCCAAGGTCAAGGTCACATGTCCAAGGTCAAGGTCACACGTCCAAGGTCAAGGTCACCTATACAAGGTCAAGGTCATCGAGAACTGGAAATCGGGTTTTATGTACTGATGCCAATGGTACTTGTTGGAGATCAGTAGGACAAATGGTTATGGAGATATCAAGGAAAACATGTTTACCAAAACAGACCTTAAACTAGACTTTGTACCAATCAGTTGGATATCCGTACGTAGTATTATACGGATAGTTTATGCAAGGAACAGCATAAACTGAAACAGTCGGTCGACTAAATACTACACAAAACAACACATAGCTTTGTACACAACCAGTGATAGGAGATCCGCTCGCTTCTTAAGCCACACACCGATAGAGATGATAATGCTGGTACGTACAAGGCACAGTAAGGGCTTAGTCTTAAGCAATAGTAGGGTTTACATCACGGGTTGATGAACACTCATAGAGTGTTCACAGTAAAAATATACCCGTGATAACCCCACTTCCCTTACAATATATTTTTTTCAAATCTAAATCAGAAATAGACTAAAATCAGTAAAATTATTATTGAAAACAAAATTTGATAACTATTTGGATAATAAGTCAACAATTGATAGCTATGTCGAAAAATTCGATAGATTTTGTACTAAAAACTATATATTAATGGCTGAAAATTTTGACGATTTTAGTCATTACAGTCATAATCAACAACAACAACACCATTGGTATAGACGACTGTCCTCTACTCGTAGAGTTGTCATCGTTTTGCTATTAAGACTGGCATTAGTGCTAACTTTTCTACGGTACGGCATTACAGCCCTATTTGCCGACAATCTAGACATTACTAAATACATGGCCAACGGTTTGTATCTATTTGGCAACTCTACTGTTATGTCCATATATTTATGTCAATCAATGGCCGTATGTTTACTACCAATTGGTATATATCTATACTATGAATGGATCGGTAGGTTATATCCCGTCGATATGCTTAACAATATGAAAAATAATAAAAACCTAAAACTTTTAAACAAACAAAATGGCCGCCAATTTGGTCGTAAAATCAATTTGTTGGCCACAATGGTTATCGATGGCCATATGATTTGGTTGATTATCTTATTTCTAACTGTCCTAATAGTATGTTCAACAGTTATGCCCTATTTTTTAGATGATAATACCGGTTCCCTACCACTACTACACAATCATCATCAACAACACATACAGTTCCCAATTGTATCGGTCATACTATGGTTGGTCATATCTATGGCTGGTTTATATAACATACCTGTGCTAGTATTTATTGTATTATTAAATCTCTATACAACTGTTACGTATTTGAAATATCAATTACGGGAATTGAATGCCCGATTAGCCCGTAGTCTCAAGCGGTCAAACCCGGGACTACTTACCCGTTCACTGGCCGACTATCGCCTGATTGTCAAAACGATTGCCCAATTGAATCGGGTCTACAGTCCGGTAATATTTGTATTGTATTTTATATTTCTTATGGAAACCGATACTGCAGTCTATGTCTCCATACATCCCGAATCCAATGGCTATATGATTGGTATAACCATCTATGGTCTGACCAATTCTGTTAGTTCATTAGCATTGGTCAACTATGTATTCGCATCGGTCAACAAGTGTGCCCATTGGTCCCGGCCATTGATGCACCGGTATCTAAGCCAACAAATGGATGACCGATACCGAGTCCGCCGCCGCCAACGGTTATCATTGAAACATCGGCTAATGATTATGTCATTTAATGAATGGCTTTCCGATACGGATATCGGTTTCTGGTGTCTGAATATGTTTCCCATTAATAACTATATACTCTATTGTTATTGTTATCAAATTGGTTCAACTTATCTATTGATTAGTGATTTAATGAAAAATTTTTGAATTTATTTTTTTTTTGTTAAATTAAAAAATGAGTAATAAAAATTTTATTAATTTATATTGTTATTTTGGCTACGGTTACCTTAGGGTGGCTTCGCTTTTAACATTATTGTCGCCTTCAATACTACATTGTATTAAATGCATTGATTTAACTATTAGCGCGTGAAATTTAATTAAATTTATTCAATAAAAAAAAAATACTAATATAAATACATTAAAACATAGCAAACCATCCAAACTTTCAACACATCCTAACCCCACTTCATCCCATATCATCACCACTTCCTAACCTCACAGACCCCACCCAACCTAACCACCAAACTAACCAAAATATAAGGGTATTATCAATATAATAGTATAGCATATAAAACCAATATAAAAGCTATAAATGTCACTAATACACTTAACAGACCCATATGTGCCCAATGTGCCCAAAGGCGCCCAATGACGCCGAAACACGCCGAATCTCGCCGAATGCATTTATAAAATAAAAGCCACTAATACACTTAACAGACCCATATGTGCCCAATTGTGCCCAAAAGGCGCCCAATGACGCCGAAACACGCCGAATCTCGCCGAATGCATTTATAAACCTTTGGGTATAAATGCAGTTATAAATGTCACTAATACACTTAACAGACCCATATGTGCCCAATTGTGCCCAAAGGCGCCCAATGACGCCGAAACACGCCGAATCTCGCCGAATGCTATAAATGTCACTAATACACTTAACAGACCCATATGTGCCCAATTGTGCCCAAAGGCGCCCAATGACGCCGAAACACGCCGAATCTCGCCGAATGCATTTATAAACCTTTGGGTCTATAAAAGCTATAAATGTCACTAATACACTTAACAGACCCATATGTGCCCAATTGTGCCCAAAGGCGCCCAATGACGCCGAAACACGCCGAATCTCGCCGAATGCATTTATAAACCTTTGGGTCTATAAAAGCTATAAATGTCACTAATACACTTAACAGACCCATATGTGCCCAATTGTGCCCAAAGGCGCCCAATGACGCCGAAACACGCCGAATCTCGCCGAATGCATTTATAAACCTTTGGGTCTATAAAAGCTATAAATGTCACTAATACACTTAACAGACCCATATGTGCCCAATTGTGCCCAAAGGCGCCCAATGACGCCGAAACACGCCGAATCTCGCCGAATGCATTTATAAACCTTTGGGTCTATAAAAGCTATAAATGTCACTAATACACTTAACAGACCCATATGTGCCCAATTGTGCCCAAAGGCGCCCAATGACGCCGAAACACGCCGAATCTCGCCGAATGCATTTATAAACCTTTGGGTCTATAAAAGCTATAAATGTCACTAATACACTTAACAGACCCATATGTGCCCAATTGTGCCCAAAGGCGCCCAATGACGCCGAAACACGCCGAATCTCGCCGAATGCATTTATAAACCTTTGGGTCTATAAAAGCTATAAATGTCACTAATACACTTAACAGACCCATATGTGCCCAATTGTGCCCAAAGGCGCCCAATGACGCCGAAACACGCCGAATCTCGCCGAATGCATTTATAAACCTTTGGGTCTATAAAAGCTATAAATGTCACTAATACACTTAACAGACCCATATGTGCCCAATTGTGCCCAAAGGCGCCCAATGACGCCGAAACACGCCGAATCTCGCCGAATGCATTTATAAACCTTTGGGTCTATAAAAGCTATAAATGTCACTAATATAAATGTCACTAATACACTTAACAGACCCATATGTGCCCAATTGTGCCCAAAGGCGCCCAATGACGCCGAAACACGCCGAATCTCGCCGAATGCATTTATAAACCTTTGGGTCTATAAAAGCTATAAATGTCACTAATACACTTAACAGACCCATATGTGCCCAATTGTGCCCAAAGGCGCCCAATGACGCCGAAACACGCCGAATCTCGCCGAATGCATTTATAAACCTTTGGGTCTATAAAAGCTATAAATGTCACTAATACACTTAACAGACCCATATGTGCCCAATTGTGCCCAAAGGCGCCCAATGACGCCGAAACACGCCGAATGCATTTATAAACCTTTGGGTCTATAAAAGCTATAAATGTCACTAATACACTTAACAGACCCATATGTGCCCAATTGTGCCCAAAGGCGCCCAATGACGCCGAAACACGCCGAATCTCGCCGAATGCATTTATAAACCTTTGGGTCTATAAAAGCTATAAATGTCACTAATACACTTAACAGACCCATATGTGCCCAATTGTGCCCAAAGGCGCCCAATGACGCCGAAACACGCCGAATCTCGCCGAATGCATTTATAAACCTTTGGGTCTATAAAAGCTATAAATGTCACTAATACACTTAACAGACCCATATGTGCCCAATTGTGCCCAAAGGCGCCCAATGACGCCGAAACACGCCGAATGCAATTTTATAAACCTTTGGGTCTATAAAAGCTATAAATGTCACTAATACACTTAACAGACCCATATGTGCCCAATTGTGCCCAAAGGCGCCCAATGACGCCGAAACACGCCGAATCTCGCCGAATGCATTTATAAACCTTTGGGTCTATAAAAGCTATAGATGTCACTAATACACTTAATAGACCCATATGTGCCCAATTGTGCCCAAAGGCGCCCAATGACGCCGAAACACGCCGAATCTCGCCGAATGCATTTATAAACCTTTGGGTCTATAAAAGCTATAGATGTCACTAATACACTTAATAGACCCATAACAGACCCATATGTGCCCAATTGTGCCCAATGACACCAAATGACGCCGAATCTCGCCGAATGCATTTATAAACCTTTGGGTCTATAAAAGCTATAAATGTCACTAATACACTTAACAGACCCATATGTGCCAAAGGCGCCCAAWGMCGCCGAAACACGCCGAATCTCGCCGAATGCATTTATAAACCTTTGGGTCTATAAAAGCTATAAATGTCACTAATACACTTAACAGACCCATATGTGCCCAAATTGTGCCCAAAGGCGCCCAATGACGCCGAAACACGCCGAATCTCGCCGAATGCATTTATAAACCTTTGGGTCTATAAAAGCTATAAATGTCACTAATACACTTAACAGACCCATATGTGCCCAATTGTGCCCAAAGGCGCCCAATGACGCCGAAACACGCCGAATCTCGCCGAATGCATTTATAAACCTTTGGGTCTATAAAAGCTATAGATGTCACTAATACACTTAATAGACCCATATGTGCCCAACTGTGCCCAATGGCACCCAATGACGCCGAATCTCGCCGAATGCATTTATAAACCTTTGGGTCTATAAAAGCATAAATGTCACTAATACCTTTGGGTCTATAAAAGCTATAAATGTCACTAATACACTTAACAGACCCATATGTGCCCAATTGTGCCCAAAGGCGCCCAATGACGCCGAAACACGCCGAATCTCGCCGAATGCATTTATAAACCTTTGGGTCTATAAAAGCTATAAATGTCACTAATACACTTAACAGACCCATATGTGCCCAATTGTGCCCAAAGGCGCCCAATGACGCCGAAACACGCCGAATCTCGCCGAATGCATTTATAAACCTTTGGGTCTATAAAAGCTATAAATGTCACTAATACACTTAACAGACCCATATGTGCCCAATGTGCTCAAAGCCGCCCAATGACGCCGAAACACGCCGAATGCATTTATAAACCTTTTGGTCTATAAAAGTTATAAATGTCACTAATACACTTAACAGACCCATATGTGCCCAATTGTGCCCAAAGGCGCCCAATGACGCCGAAACACGCCGAATCTCGCCGAATGCATTTATAAACCTTTGGGTCTATAAAAGCTATAAATGTCACTAATACACTTAACAGACCCATATGTGCCCAATTGTGCCCAAAGGCGCCCAATGACGCCGAAACACGCCGAATCTCGCCGAATGCATTTATAAACCTTTGGGTCTATAAAAGCTATAAATGTCACTAATACACTTAACAGACCCATATGTGCACAATTGTGCCCAAAGGCGCCCAATGACGCCGAATCTCGCCGAATGCATTTATAAACCTTTGGGTCTATAAAAGCTATAAATGTCACTAATACACTTAACAGACCCATATGTGCACAATTGTGCCCAAAGGCGCCCAATGACGCCGAATCTCGCCGAATGCATTTATAAACCTTTGGGTCTATAAAAGCTATAAATGTCACTAATACACTTAACAGACCCATATGTGCCCAATTGTGCCCAAAGGCGCCCAATGACGCCGAAACACGCCGAATGCATTTATAAACCTTTGGGTCTATAAAAGCTATAAATGTCACTAATACACTTAACAGACCCATATGTGCCCAATTGTGCCCAAAGGCGCCCAATGACGCCGAAACACGCCGAATCTCGCCGAATGCATTTATAAACCTTTGGGTCTATAAAAGCTATAAATGTCACTAATACACTTAACAGACCCATATGTGCCCAATTGTGCCCAAAGGCGCCCAATGACGCCGAAACACGCCGAATCTCGCCGAATGCATTTATAAACCTTTGGGTCTATAAAAGCTATAAATGTCACTAATACACTTAACAGACCCATATGTGCCCAATTGTGCCCAAAGGCGCCCAATGACGCCGAAACACGCCGAATCTCGCCGAATGCATTTATAAACCTTTGGGTCTATAAAAGCTATAAATGTCACTAATACACTTAACAGACCCATATGTGCCCAATTGTGCCCAAAGGCGCCCAATGACGCCGAAACACGCCGAATCGCCGAATGCATTTATAAACCTTTTATAAACCTTTGGGTCTATAAAAGCTATAAATGTCACTAATACACTTAACAGACCCATATGTGCCCAATTGTGCCCAAAGGCGCCCAATGACGCCGAAACACGCCGAATGCCGAATGCATTTATAAACCTTTGGGTCTATAAAAGCTATAAATGTCACTAATACACTTAACAGACCCATATGTGCCCAATTGTGCCCAAAGGCGCCCAATGACGCCGAAACACGCCGAATCTCGCCGAATGCATTTATAAACCTTTGGGTCTATAAAAGCTATAAATGTCACTAATACACTTAACAGACCCATATGTGCCCAATTGTGCCCAAAGGCGCCCAATGACGCCGAAACACGCCGACTCGCCGAATGCATTTATAAACGCCTATAAAAGCTATAAATGTCACTAATACACTTAACAGACCCATATGTGCCCAATTGTGCGCCGAATGCATTTATAAACCTTTGGGTCTATAAAAGCTATAAAAGCTAATACACTTAACAGACCCATATGTGCCCAATAAATGTCACTAATACACTTAAYAGACCCATATGTGCCCAATTGTGCCCAAAGGCGCCCAATGACGCCGAAACACGCCGAATGCATTTATAAACCTTTGGGTCTATAAAAGCTATAAATGTCACTAATACACTTAACAGACCCATATGTGCCCAATTGTGCCCAAAGGCGCCCAATGACGCCGAAACACGCCGAATCTCGCCGAATGCATTTATAAACCTTTGGGTCTATAAAAGCTATAAATGTCACTAATACACTTAACAGACCCATATGTGCCCAATTGTGCCCAAAGGCGCCCAATGACGCCGAAACACGCCGAATGCATTTATAAACCTTTTGGTCTATAAAAGTTATAAATGTCACTAATACACTTAACAGACCCATATGTGCCCAATTGTGCCCAAAGGCGCCCAATGACGCCGAAACACGCCGAATCTCGCCGAATGCATTTATAAACCTTTGGGTCTATAAAAGCTATAAATGTCACTAATAAAAGCTATAAATGTCACTAATACTTAATTGTGCCCAAAGGCGCCCAATGACGACGAAACACGCCGAATTTTATATAATTTAATTAAAAAAAATTGTGTGTCTGAATATGTTTACTATAAATAACTATTGTTTAAAATTAATAGTTTCTTAAATGTTAAATAAAAATTATAAAAATATTTTAATATTAAATTTAAGTTTATAAATTATTATATAAATTTATTACTTTAATATAACTTTTTTATTTTATATCTACGAGTTGAAATTTATTTCTTTATTATTTATTTAAAAAAAACTATTTTTATATAAAAATTTTATGAAATTAATKTCTAAATGTGTGTGAATTTTAATAATCAATCAAATCGTAATAGAAATAAAATATTATAATAATTTTTTTATAAAAATAATAATATAATAATTATTTTTATTGTATAAAAATCAATAATTATATGCATTTTTTAGTTAACTTACATAAAGTACAGATAGATATTTAAAAAATAAATATTTTATGAATTTAATTAATAATAAAAAAATATATACTTTTTACTTTATTTTTTAATTAAAAAAAGTTTATTTATAATTAACTAAAATATATATATAATTTATTATCATTATTAACTAAATTATAATAAACTATTTTTGTTTAATAACTTATAAACAATTAATTATTTTTATATTGTATACTATTTTATTAAATGCTATTAAATTATTACAGTTTTTCAGTTAATTTATTTAAAAAAATGCTATTGTTTTTTTAATTAAAATCTATTTTATGTATAATTTTATTTCAAAATTAATGTAAAAATTGTGTGTATTTTAATTATCAATCAAGTAATAATAAAAATATAAATAATATATTTAAACATAAAATAAGTTTAATAATAATAATACTAATAATAAAATTAATACTATTTTATATCAAATATAAACTGCACTATTTGTGCACAAAAAATAAATATAAACATAATATTATTGAAATAATTATTTTTAACTAAATCTTAATAAATTAAATTTGTAAAAAAAATTTCTATAAGTAATGAATAAGTTTATAAAATTATTAAATTTAAATAAAATAAGAAATAAAAGTTGATATTATTTTTAATTAAATTTCTAAGTAAACGCTTAAAAATAATAACATAACTTTTTAATTTAATATAYAAAATGTTTATTTATAATAAACTAAAAAATGTAAAAATTTTATCGATATTAACTAATACAACGATTAATCGATTTGGCAATAATTACAAGTATTTATATTATTTTTATACAATAATTTTAATTAATATTTTTTATTTATAAATAGAAATAGACTAAAAAATCTAAAATTATTATTGAAAACAAAATTTGATAACTATTTGGATAATAAAGCAACGATTGATAGTTTCGTCGATAAAGTCGACAACTTTTGTTCAAAAAACTATGTATTAATGGCTGAAAATTTTGACGATTATAGTCACCGACATAATCAACAACAACAACAACCACATAGACTGTCCTCTCGTAGAGTAGTCATCGCTTTGCTGTTGAGACTGGCATTTATGCTAACTTTCCTGAGGTATGCCATATCAGCCCTGTTTGGCGACAATACAACARTCAGAGACTATACGGCCAACGGTTTGTATCTRTTGGGCAATTCAAACATTATGTCGGCACAGGTATGTTTGTCCAGTGCTCTGGCCATCGGACCAATGGCTATATATATCTACTATGAATGGATCGGACAGTTATATCCCATCAAATGCTTAATAATATGCGAAATAATAATAATCATAATAATTGCCGATTGAATAGACAAAATGAACGCCGATTTAGCCGCAAAATGTTTATGTTGGCCACAGTTATCAATGATTATCTGATTTGGTTTATGATTGTCAGTATGACATTATTATCAGTAATCACTACAGCACTGCCCTATTTTATTAATGCCGGTTCCCAACAACAACAACGCATACAGTTTCCACTTGTATCGGTTATCCTATGGTCAGTCATATCTATTGGCGGTCTATATAATGCAGTTGTGGTATTATTTATTGTATTGTTAAACCTCTATACATCAATCAGTTATGTAAAATACCAATTACTGGAAATCAATGACCGGTTAGCCCGTAGTATCAAACAGTCAAACACGGGTCTACTTACCCGTTCACTGGCCGACTATCGCCAGATTGTCAAATCGATTGCCCAATTGAATCGAGTCTACAATCGGGTAATATTTGTATTGTATTTTATATTTACACCCGAAACCGATATGTCTGTCTATGTGGCCCTACATCCTGAATCCAACCGATATGTTATCGGTGTAGCCGTCTATGGACTGACTAACAGTGTGTTCCTACTGTCTCTTATTAACTATGTATTAGCATCGGTCAACAAGTGTGCCCACTGGTCCCGACCATTATTGCACCGCTATCTCGTTGATGTCCAGCTAACGGATGGTCGACAACGACATCGGTTATCATTGAAACACCGGTTATTGATTATGGAGTTTAATGAATGGCTTTCCGATACGGATATCGGTTTCTGGTGTCTGAATATGTTTGCCATAAATAACTATATACTCTATCGTTATTGTTGTCAAATAGTTTCAACTTATTTATTGATTAGTGATTTAATGAAAAATTTTTGAATTAATTTTTTGTTTTTTTTTGGTTACATTAATAGCATATTTTCATTTTTTATTTATAAAATTGTAAGTAATTTTATTATTAATTAATATTAGTAATTATTTTATTAATTAATATTAGAAACGTAAGTTTATAATAAACTAAAAATTTATATATAATTATTAACTAAATTATACAATAACTTAACAATTAATAGTTATGTCAATTGTAATAACAATAATAACTATTTATAAGTTTTTTTATTGTATATTATTTTTAATAAATGCTAATCTATTAAATTATAACAGTTTTTTCTGATAATTTTTAAAAATATTGTTTTTTTATTATTAAAATCTATTTTATATATAGTTTTATTGAATAAATGTAAAAATTGTGTGAATTTTAATAATCAATCAAAAATAGTAATAAAAAATATATAAACATAAAATAAGTCATAAAATATTTTAAATAATAATAATATTATAATTATTAATAAAATAAAATATATAATATATCATAAATAAAATGTAATACTAGTACACATAAAAATATAAACATAATGTCATTGAAATAAATATTATTAACTAAAACCTAATAAATTAAATTAGTAGAAATTTTTTTCACTAACAAGTAAAATAAGTTTACAAAATTATTAATTTAATGTTAAATATTATCATTATTTTTAATTAAATTATATAAGTTAAAAACAAATATAATAACTCTTTATTTAATATATATACAAAATGTTTATTTACAATAAACTAAAAAATGTAAAATTATTAACGACATTAACTAATTTAGTTAATAACATATGGATTAATAGTTTTGGCAATAATTACAAGTATTATATCATATATATATTATATAGATTATATATATATCATATGATAAAAGTTTATAAATTATTTTTTTTACAAACAGAAATAAACTAAAAAATCTAAAGTTATTATTGAAAACAAAATTTGATAACTATTTGGAAAATAAAGCAACGATTGATAGTTTTATCGATAAAGTCGACAATTTTTGTTCAAAAAACTATATATTAATAGCTGAAAATTTTGACGATTATAGTCACCGTCATAATCAACAACAACAACATAGGTATAGACTGTCCTCTCGTAGAGTAGTCATCGCTTTGCTGTTGAGACTGGCATTTATGCTAACTTTCCTGAGGTATGCCATATCAGCTCTGTTAGGCGACAATACAACAGTCATAGACTATACGGCCAATGGCTTGTATCTGTTGGGCAACTCTAGCATTATGTCAGCTCAGGTATGTTTGTCCTGTGCTCTGGTTATGGGACAGATAGCTATATATTTCTACTATGAATGGATCGGACAGTTATATCCCATTCAAATGTTCAATAATATCCGAAGTAATAATAATCATAATAATTGCCGATTGAATAGACAAAATCAACGCCGATTTGGCCGCAAAATGTTTTTGTTGGCCACAGTTATCAATGATTATTTGATTTGGTTTATGATAGTCAGTATGATTTTGCTATCGGTTCCCACTACAGTACTACCCTATTTTATTAATGCCGATTCCCAACAACAACACATACAGTTTCCACTTATATCGGTCATCCTATGGTCAGTCATATCTATTGCCGAAATATACATTTCAATTGCCGTACTATTTATTGTATTGTTAAACCTATATTCAACAGTAGTTATGTAAAATACCAGTTACTGGAAGTTAACGCCCGGTTAGCCTGTAGTCTCAAACAGTCAAACCTGGGTCTACTAACCCGTTCACTGGACGACTATCGCCAGATTGTCAAATCGATTGCCCAATTGAATCGAGTTTACAATCGGGTAATATTTGTATTGTATTTTATATTTACACCCGAAACCGATATGTCTGTCTATGTGGCCCTACATCCTGAATCCAATCACTATGTTATCGGTGCAGCCGTCTATGGACTGGCCAACAGTGTTTTTCTACTAGCACTTATTAACTATKTATTGGCATCGGTCAACAAGTGTGCCCATTGGTCCCGACCATTACTACACCGCTATCTCGTTGATGTCCAGCTAACGGATGGCCGACAACGCCAACGGTTATCATTGAAAACACCGGTTATTGATTATGGAGTTTAATGAATGGCTTTCCGATACGGATATCGGTTTCTGGTGTCTGAATATGTTTGCCATAAATAACTATATACTCTATCGTTATTGTTGTCAAATAGTTTCAACTTATTTATTGATTAATGATTTGATGAAAAAATTTTGAATTTATTTTTTAAAATTTATTATTAATAATACTATATATATATATATATACATTTTGAATAAAAAAATGTTTTAATTTTAATAAGTTATAAATATATAATATTTTTATTAATAAATATATATATAAATAGTATAATATATATTTTATATCTAATATTAATATTTTTAATAATAATAATTAAAAATAAATTATTAAACCAAACTCTCTATGATTTCTAGATTATTAAAATTTTATTTATTTTAATTAAATGTTAAGCTATTTAGTTATTACAGTTTTCAATAACAAAAATTTATTATTACATTTGCAATAAATAAATACAACTATATATTTTAACTATAAATATTGTAATTTGTTTATAAAATTATATAAATATAAATAAAAAAAACAAATATTTAATGTTAAACTGGTTTTATATCCATACAATACTATAACTATACTATTTTTATTAGATAATGTTTATAACCTTGATTAGATAAAAGTTATATATTATTATAGTATTATTATTGTTGTTGTTATTAAATTTTTAGTATAAAATTATTTTTTGTTTTATTTATTTAGTTTGTAAATAAAATAATGATAATAATATTTTAATAATTAACTTAAAGTTTCTATTAATTATATAAATTATTATTTAAAAAATTATGAGTACCTCAGCCCAGTATATACTATCAAAATTTAATATTTCGGCTAAAATAATACCAAACGATTTGCTCCGGGATGTCATCAAAGTGTTTCACATATTTGACGATACGGAAGGCCAAAACCTGGTGTTTATCACCTCCGATGATCACAACAATAATGACCAGTGTTTCGCCATGGGATCCAATGAATACGGTTGTCTGGGTTTAGGTCACTATCAAACTGTTGAATCACCCGAACCACTACCCGAGCTTAGCGGCCGACGTGTACGCCGACTGATTAGTGGCCAATATTTTATGTATGCCTTAACTGGTGACAATCGGGTCCTGCACTGGGGCTGGCATTCGGGTCACCGAAACTATGAGAAACACTTTATACGACCCGAACCAGTGCCCGAACTGGTCAACAACAACAACAACAACAACATGGAAATTGTTGACCTGAGTTGCGGTCTATACTGGGCCGTAGGTCTGACCATCGATGGCCAAGTATGCGAGTGGCCGACATTGTATAGCAATGTACTGATGTTGTCGAATGAATCGCCGGATAATGATTTCAGACTAACTAAAGTTGATTTCGCCGACAATACCGATACGATTACTACTGTCCAGTGCAGTGGTGTCGGCACACGACTGGCACTTACCAGTGCCGGACAGGTATATATCTGGGGATCTGTCGATAGGGGTAGGGCTCGTCCTATTAGACAGTTAGCTAAAAATGTTGTCAGCATTTGTCCATCAACTCGTTACGCCTACTATCTGACCACCGATGGACAGGTACTCTATAGTGATAACAACAACAACAACAACAACAACAACAACAACAATGACTGTGATGTAAGGCCTGTCGAGTTTGTGGACAACAATGATGAGCTTCATGTTAATGGTATTTACAGTGTTACCGCTTATTATACTGCTTTGCATAGCGAGGAGTGCACCCGAGTTGCACTATTAGCTACCGGTGCTGATGATGATGACGATGATACTAAAGTCTATGAATTAACAGATAATTTCGAGACAATGAAAACAGTGTTCAACAATATATTAGACTATTATGCAGTTAATATGCAATTAACATATAAGACAATTGATTTAAGTAGCGATGAATTTGTGGTTAATTATTGTATTGATAATAATAATCAACAACAAATCAACGGTAATTATGTGTAATAAATTAGTTATTTATAATATATTATTAAGTTTTATTTATTTAACAATTAATATTACAATTAATTACAATATTAAGTGGTTATAACTAAGTATATTATCAACAAAAAAACACTGTATTTTTTAATAAAAATAATCAATAATTTATTTTAATGTATTAATTAATTAATTTTTTATCTAATCAAGGTTCTGGTCAATTTGATCGGCTATTCGATGTGGTCAAACACATGGGCTCCGGTAGTTTCGGTAGTGTATGTATGGTTAAACCTAAAGATACAAAGTTACGTGGTGATGACCTGGATAGTATTAGCTGTTTTGCTATGAAAATTATCAATTTAAAAGGTACTATAGTATCTATTACTACATGATATCAATAGTAATAATCAAAGTTAATCTAACCTACCGGTGCTTTATACTAATAATACTACAGATCTAACCGATCAAACTGTTAGGCGGGTGCTGGATGAAACCAAAAACATGATAAACGTACGTTCCCTGTATGTAGTCGAATATCTAAACTCATGGATTGAAGGACCTGTACTCTACATACAGATGGCTAACTGTGCGGGTAGTTTGCGTCAAGTACTTAGTCTTAGACACCAGGCTTTCAATAGACAACAACAACAACAAGCGACTGACAACAATAGGTTAGGTATAGTTGAATACTATCTATGGTGTCATGTATTTCGCGAAATCCTTGAAGCTGTCGACCATTTGCACAGTTTGACGCCCCGTCCTATTATACACAGGGATCTCAAACCCGATAACCTGCTCATCCAGTACTACGGTTTGATGTCCAATCGATATGTCCTGCTGTGCGATTTTGGACTGGCCACTCTACACGATCGGGCCATACATGAACGGCCGGCCTACAAACACTCGGCAGGTGTCGGTACACTGGTATACGAGGCACCGGAGGTTAGGGCCGGTCAGGTATACAATCACAAAGCGGATGTCTACAGTCTAGCGGTTATCTCAACGAAATTGTTTGATATAGATATCTATGAGTTTAAAGTTCCCGAGTAAGTTTACCAAAAAAAATTTTAAAATAATTATTACTATTATCATATTTTTATTATCAAAAATTATCTAGATCAAATTATTCACAACATGATAATAATAATAATAATCAACAACAAAAATTATTTAATAAAGCTATCTATAAATTGCAAACWTGTTTACTGGAAATGTTATCAACGTTTAGAAATAAGAGACCCGACTGTCGCCAAGTGTTGGCCAGTTTTAGGGAATKGTCTATAGATACCGGAGCTATAGTCCAAAATCTGGATAGTTATAGTCCTATAATTGATAGATTAAAACAATTTGATCAGTGTCAATTTTTTATTACATTATTAAGATCTCTGCTATACGATTATGATAAGCGCGATATTTTAAAATAATTATAATAACTAGTGTTTAATACTAATCATTAAAATATATATTTTTAAAAAATAATTAAATTACAGTTTATTAATATTTTATATAATTGTTATATAAAAATACTAAATATTTTAACTGATTTAACTAAATAATTAAATTTATAATAATAATTGATAAATGTATATAAAATTAATAAATTATTAAAAAACTTTTTTTTTGAAAATAACCTGTGTTATACTAATTAATTAATGAAATTTTTCTCTATTAATTAAACTATGTAAATTTAGCTACAAAAATAAAATCATATTAATAATTATTATTGATTAATGTGTATAACCTAGATAATTTAATAATTTAATAGTTATACTAATAGTTAATAATTAGTTTTTTATATATACAGAAATTTACTAGAGTAAATAACTATAATTTATTTAGTCAAAATAAATTGTATATAAATACATTTTTTATAAATCTAATATAAAATTCATTATTGAAATGAAAACAAATAGTAATTTTAATTAAATGTGTTTTTTAAATAAAAAATTATCTATATTATTATTAATTAAAACATAGACTAGTAAGTTATAAAATGCATAATATAAATTTTAATTAATTAATTGAGTTTAAAGTTTTTTTTTGTAAAAAAATTATTAATTTTTAAAAATATTTTATATAATACAAATAGTATTTATACAGTGATTTATACTGTATATATTTTATTTATTATACTGTAGAATAAGTAAACTATATTTTTTGATACATAGTATATAAATTGCTAAATTAAAAATTATTTAAAACCAGTTAAGAATGCTAGAAAGCATTTTCAGAAAAAAAACTTGAATAACATTGAAAACTATTAGTTTTATAATTATAGCGGCTATATAATAACATAAAAATTTAAAAACTGGTCAAATATACATAATATAAATATTGTAATGTATGGTATCAAATGATTAAGTATGACAAAATAAAAAACTATAGTCATGTGGGGTATCAAATGATGTAGTATAACAAAATAATAATCTATAATTATACATTTGCCGCTTATACTTATTCTTTTTGTTCCCGTAGATATCAAAATTTAATGCATATTTTTTATCCTTGTTTTTGATTTTTTCTTCAAATCTATATTTAAAAAAAATTCTTAAAATTTTTTATACTTTTGCCGCCATTTTTAAAAAAAATTATACTGATATATTATATCATATTTTTGATACTCTTTACAATTCTAAACGTTAAAATTTTTACCTAATTTTTTTTACTTTGGCCGCCATTTTCTTTATGTTCCCGAAGAGATATCAAAATTTTAATGTATATTTTTTATTCTTGTTTTTGATGCTATATTCAAATCTATACTTAAAAAAAATTTTCTTAATTTTTTTTAATTTGGCCGCCATTTTGTCTATGTTCCCGAAGAGATATCAAAATCTTAATTAAACTTTTCAATACATTATTAGTAGTCATCTAACCGAATCTGAAGTCAGAATTTCAAAATTCGCAAAATGAAATGCTACACACAGACACAGACTCAAAAAGCCATTATAGATTTCAGAATTTTTTCTTTTATCAATAATGTATTTCTAATATATATATTCTTTTATTTAATCATAATTTATTTTTGCATCATCTTTATTAATACGTTAACTTTATTATTTTGTAAACTTCAACATTATTTAATAACAGTATTTATAAGTTTGATTTATAGTAAGACAGCACTTTTAAGTAATATTATTTATTAAAATATTAAAAAAATTTCTGTTTGACCTAACCTAACCTAACCATACATTACCATACATTACCATACATTACCATACATTACCATACATTACCATACATTACCATACATTACCATACATTACCATACATTACCATACATTACCATTTTTTTACTTTAGCCGCCATTTTCTCTGTTCCCGAAGAGATATCAAAATTTTAATGCATATTTTTCAGCTTGTTTTTGATCCTTTATTCAAATCTATACTTAATAAAAAAATTTCTAAAATTTTTTTACTTTAGCCGCCATTTTCTCTATGTTCCCGAAGAGATATCAAAATTTTAATGTATATTTTTTATTCTTGTTTTTGATGCTATATTCAAATCTATACTTAAAAAAAATTTTCTTAATTTTTTTTAATTTGGCCGCCATTTTGTCTATGTTCCCGAAGAGATATCAAAATCTTAATTAAACTTTTCAATACATTATTAGTAGTCCTCTAACCGAATCTGAAGTCAGAATTTCAAAATTCGCAAAATGAAATGCTACACACAGACACAGACTCAAAAAGCCATTATAGATTTCAGAATTTTTTCTTTTATCAATAATGTATTTCTAATATATATATTCTTTTATTTAATCATAATTTATTTTTGCATCATCTTTATTAATACGTTAACTTTATTATTTTGTAAACTTCAACATTATTTAATAACAGTATTTATAAGTTTGATTTATAGTAAGACAGCACTTTTAAGTAATATTATTTATTAAAATATTAAAAAAATTTCTGTTTGACCTAACCTAACCTAACCATACATTACCATACATTACCATACATTACCATACATTACCATACATTACCATACATTACCATACATTACCATACATTACCATACATTACCATTTTTTTACTTTAGCCGCCATTTTCTCTGTTCCCGAAGAGATATCAAAATTTTAATGCATATTTTTCAGCTTGTTTTTGATCCTTTATTCAAATCTATACTTAATAAAAAAATTTCTAAAATTTTTTTACTTTAGCCGCCATTTTCTCTATGTTCCCGAAGAGATATCAAAATTTTAATGTATATTTTTTCAGCTTGTTTTTGATCCTTTATTCAAATCTATACTTAATAAAAAAATTTCTAAAATTTTTTTTTTACTTTAGCCGCCATTTTCTCTATGTTCCCGAAGAGATATCAAAATTTTAATGTATATTTTTTATTCTTGTTTTTGATGCTATATTCAAATCTATACTTAAAAAAAATTTTCTTAATTTTTTTTAATTTGGCCGCTATTTTGTCTATGTTCCCGAAGAGATATCAAAATCTTAATTAAACTTTTCAATACATTATTAGTAGTCCTCTAACCGAATCTGAAGTCAGAATTTCAAAATTCGCAAAATGAAATGCTACACACAGACAGACAGACTCAAAAAGCCATTATAGATTTCAGAATTTTTTCTTTTATCAATAATGTATTTCTAATATATATATTCTTTTATTTAATCATAATTTATTTTTGCATCATCTTTATTAATACGTTAACTTTATTATTTTGTAAACTTCAACATTATTTAATAACAGTATTTATAAGTTTGATTTATAGTAAGACAGCACTTTTAAGTAATATTATTTATTAAAATATTAAAAAAAATTCTGTTTGACCTAACCTAACCTAACCATACATTACCATACATTACCATACATTACCATACCTTACCATACATTACCATACATTACCATACATTACCATACATTACCATACATTACCATACATTACCATACATTACCATACATTACCATACATTACCATTTTTTTACTTTAACCGCCATTTTCTCTGTTCCCGAAGAGATATCAAAATTTTAATGCATATTTTTCAGCTTGTTTTTGATCCTTTATTCAAATCTATACTTAATAAAAAAATTTCTAAAAATTTTCTTAATTTTGGCCGCCATTTTCTCTATGATCCCGAAGAGATATCAAAATTTTAATGCAACTTTTCAATACATTATTAGTAGTCCTCTAACCGAATCTGAAGTCAGAATTTCAAAATTCGCAAAATGAAATGCTACACACAGACAGACAGACAGACTCAAAAAGCCATTATAGATTTCAGAAAACAAAACTTTTCAAGTTTTTTTTGAAAAACATATGAAATATAAATATTTTTTCTTTTTCATAAAAACTAATAGTAATAATATTTGCTAGAATATTTAACTATGAAATAAATAGCTATAATTAATAAATTACAGTTTGTAAAACAACTACAAGTAAAGTAAATTTTTTTAAATAAATAGTTTAAATAAATAGTTTTAGTAAATATCATAAAATAGTGTAATATATTATACATTATTTATCCAAAAAATAAAACACTAATTAGAATATAAAATAAAAAAAWTTTAGAAAATAAAAATTATTTTAGTTTTATTAGCTAAAAAATTAGATTTTATTAATGTAATTATTAATTAAAGCTAAATTATTCAATTATAATATTAATTTATTTATAAAATAAAAATATTTAATTAATATTATATAATAATTTTTGTATTTTAATTTGTAATAATAACTATATACTGTATATAAATATATACAAAAAAAAATTAAAAATAAATAATTTACTTACCTATACCTAGTCTATTAGCAATAATATATAACTATATAATAAATATATAAGATTAATAAATTACAGTTTTATTTTTTTAAATAACATTAATAAATTAATTTTCATATAACTATTTAAATAAATAGTAAAAATTAATTATATAATTTTTTTGAATTTAAAAATATTATATAATTAAATCAATTGAATTAAATTTTAAAAGTTAAAAAACTAATTAATATTTTTTGAATTTATTTTAATAAAGTTAGTTAAAAAATGTAGACGTAATCTATTGATTGTTATATACAGTGTATATATGTTTGTATTAATAAATATTATGTAATAATAATATTATTAAATGTGTTTGTATTTCAAATAATTATTTTTTTTTAAAGAAATTGAATTAAAATAAATAGTATTTAAAGTATTAATAGTAATAATAATAATGCAATCAATTAATGAATTGTTATGTGATTTAAGTCGATATGAATTATATTCAGCGATATATCGACTCAAACGTGAAGTCAATTGTTTGACAAATGATTTATTAAGATATCAATTGTTAACAAAAAAATATGAAAAATATCTGCAATTTATTGATACAATTGATGACAAAATTATTGATGAAAATGAGATCAAACAGAGTATTAAATCACTGAATGATATCAATAGGTGTTCCGTGTCTTTGGATTTTATGAAACAATTGGATCACTTGATGGACACAAATGGTATATAAAAAATAAATAATAAATAGTTATTAAAAGTTTTTAATTAATTTATATTTTGTTTAAATCGTAAAATAGTTAACAAATCAATTGGTTGTCAAACATCTTCATCAACAACACTATCGATGAATGTGTGGACACAAACTCAAGACATTATTAGTAGTATTATTACACATAAAACAAGTGATGATAATAGCAATCAAAGTAATAGTAAAGTTTTAAGTGATAGTAATGTCAATCAAAACTTGGAAATCAATACTAATATTATCAGTGAATCAATTAATGATGAAAACAATTATTATGATAACAATGATGTAAATGAAGATAATTATAATAATAATACTAAAGTATTGACTAAATTAGTTAATAATAATAATAATAATAATAATAACTGTAATAATATTGACAACGAAACAGATGATGAAGAATATATAGAAGACATCTTACATGAAGACAATAACAATCAATTAACAAATGATAGCGAAACAGATGTATACAGTTGTTGTAGTGATGACTTCAAGAGTGGTGATGAAGAAGAAGAAGAATTGGTGGTAAAAGTCAGACAACCGTTGAATAAAACTTTGAAATTTAAATATCAATGCAATTTCAATGACTGTACGAAACGGTTCCGCAATGAATACATACTTAATAGACATAGAAATACACATCAATTATTGGATAGGGATTTGAATACTAAACAACAACAAAATGTCAGACAAAACAATCATCAAAGACTAGGAGGAAGAGGAAGAAAGCCATCGAAGAGTAGTACCGGTAAAGTAAACGACACTAAAGTTAGACAAACAGTTAAACAGAAAAAGACGAAGAAGAAGAAAGTAAAGCGAATTCAATCAGAAGATGAACTGAAAGCCATGAAACTGTTTAATACGAAAAAATGTCGTCAACCGGATGGCACTTATCGGTGTCCATGGGATGGCTGTTCAAAGATATTTAGATCATTAAATTCATTGGGCCAACACCGTCACATACATCTGGGTACATACAGGTGCCCGCTAACCGATTGCGGTTTTCTAGGCCGCAGTGACTATCATTTGAATATACATCAAATTATACATTCATCGGACAAATCGTTCGGATGTCGGGATTGTGATAAATATTTTTCCCGACAACTATTGCTATACAATCATCGATTGGTAGTACATCCCGATGCCTATCCGGACATACCGTTTAGACAGTGCCCGGAATCGGGTTGTACTTATCAGACAAAACTGTTGGGTTCATTCAAAAAACATCAACAACAACATAGCCTACCAGTTAGTTGTCTGGATTGTGGTAAACGTTTCAGAAGTAATTATGACCTCCAACTACACCATCAATCCAGACACCAGTCGGTTAAACAATTTAAATGCCAATTGTGTGGCAAACTGTTTAAAACAATTAGAAATCGTAGAAATCATTATCAGTTACATCATCAACACGGAGACTATCAATGTGATTACGATGGCTGTAACCAAACGTTTACTATTAAACTAAAATATCTTAGACATCAGAAAACACACGACAAGAACAACAACCCCGATGTCGATCCCCGTCCGCACGTGTGTGAGTGGCCGGGATGTGACCGTAGGTTTGTGACAAACGCTGCGATGACTTACCATTTGAATACACATTCGGGTGATATTGTCTACCGGTGCGATTGGCCAGAATGTGATAAGTCATTTATAGTAAAATCATCGTATATAATGCATATGGCCAGACACGAGGGTAAACATACCTACCGGTGCTCGTGGCCTGAATGCGATTACAGTACACAAAACACTGTTAGACTTAAAAGTCATATAATGAAACACAAGGGTATAGTAGTCGACGACAACAACAAATAGATATTACGGTATAATTTCAGTAAATATTTATCTTAATATTTTAAAAATTTTCTAAACTATTTATATTTGTATTATAATGTTATAATTAATTTAATTAAAAGTTTTAAATTTTTATTTTATAGTTTATTTTATTACACATAATTATAATTTTTTTTGCAAAAAAAACTATAACATTAAGGCAATCATAATTAAAAACAGTTTAATAATATTTAAACTATTTTCTAAACTAAAACTAAACTAAAATTAAATAATGATAACAAAAAAAAGTTTTAAAATTAATTATTTTTCAATATTATATTCAATTTAAAGTTATTATTATTATTTGTAGACGTAATCTATTGTAAATAATTTATAAAAATAAATAAATATTAWGTAATTTTAAAAGTTTTTTTTAAATAAAAAAAAGTTTTTTGAGTTAAAACTTTTTGCGYTTTATTTTAGATTTTTAAAAAATAAAATTATTTTTCTAAGTAATGTCTGATTGTTATTAAATTTAGTGATTATTTAGTTAAGTAATTAATTAATTAAAATAAATAATAATAATAATAATGCAATCAATTAGTGAATTGTTATGTGATTTAAGTCGATATGAATTATATTCAGTGATATATCGACTCAAACGTGAAGTCAATTGTTTGACAAATGATTTATTAAGATATCAATTGTTAACAAAAAAATATGAAAAATATCTGCAATTTATTGATACAATTGATGACACAATTATTGATGAAAATGAGATCAAAAATAGTATTAAATCACTGAATGATATCAACAGGTGTTCCGTGTCTTTGGATTTATTGAAACAATTGGATCACTTGATAGACACAAATGGTATATAAAAAAAATAAATAGTTATTAAAAGTTTTATATAAATTTATATTTTGTATAAAAAAATAGTTAACAAATCAATTGGWTGTCAAACAAATATTATTATTATTATTATTATTAATTAATATTAATTTTTATTTTGTTTAATCAATCAGATCCTAAATTAACAGATAAATTGATTGATAATTTCAAACAAACTAATAATACTAAAGATATCAATCAATTGACTGATGTATTAGTGATACCTGTATTGTCAAGCAATGAATGTAATGATAATAATAATAATATTAGCGAAACAATTGCCGATAAAAATGTCGCAAACAATGTGGTCATCAATGAAGACAACAAAATTCAGAAAAATAATATGAATAACAATGATATCAGTGAAGTAATTGATGAAAATGGAGATACTATTGAAGTTATTAATAGCAAACAAGATATAAGTAATGATAATAATAATAATAATAATAGAGATATTAATGAAGACATTGATTGTCAATCAAATTGTAGCGAAACAGATGTATACAACAGTTGTAAGGGTTTACAGAGTAGTAGTAGTAGTAGTAGTAGTAGTAGTAGTAGTAGTAGTGATGATGAAGAAGAAGTTGTGGTAAAAGTCAATCAACCGATGATTAATAAAAATATGACTAAAACTTTGAAATTTAAATATCAATGCAATGACTGTACGAAACGGTTCCGCAATGAATACATACTTAATAGACATAGAAATACACATAAATTAATGGATAGGGATTTGATTAGCAATACTGTGGTCGACAACAACAACAATACGGGTGTCGACACTAAACAACATATCAGACAAAACAGTAATCAAAGACAAGAAGGAAGAAGAAGAAAGCAATTGAAGAGTAGTACCGGTAAAGTAAACGAGGCAGGGGTTTGGTATCTAGGCTAATTAGGAGAGAGGTCAGTTGCATATTTTTAGAATCCTTATTGATTATAGTTTATAGATATATAAGTGTCAATGGCCGCAAATCAAAGGTTTGGGTTATACATGGGGTCAAAGGGTCATTGTATGGTATAATGAATATAGCAGTAAATACTATACTATACTATACTGTACTATACAATACACTACAATATACTATACTATACTATACTATACAATACACTATACTAATAGGATTATAATAAGTTATTAAATAAATAATAAATAGGAAATAAAAATAATTAAATAGTACACATAAACTACTATATAAAGGAATGTTCATTCACTTTAGTCATTCAATAATTCATATATCTCACAAATAATGAATTTATTTAAACTATCAACTGAAGTATTGGTCAGCAAAGAGAGGTGTAAAATATGGTTAAATCAAGTCGGACTTTTGGTTATACCGGACGGCATGGCCTGTACGCAATGCAAAAAAGAAATGACATTTGAAGCCGATAATGGATGGGGTAGGTTTCGGTGCCAACGGACACACGCAAAAGGTAAAGGGTAGCTGACCCAAAAAAAATAAAAGACAACAAACTTATCGATTATTTAAAAAAAATAAATAAATCATATGTATAATGAAACTGATACTGGACTGCACTTTACTATATGGCCCGCGAAGGAGGCGGGTGTGTGGGGGTATATTAGGGTCTGGTATGATGACTAGTATACGGGTATATAAAATATTAGAAGTCTGAGGTCAAAGGTTAACCTAACCTAATCTAACCTAACCTAACCTAACTTAACCTAACCTAACCTAATCTAATCTAACCTAACCTAACCTAACCTAACCTAACCTAACCTAACTTAACTTAACCTAACCTAACCTAACCTAACCTAACCTAATCTAATATAACCTAACCTAACCTAACATAATCTAACCTAACCTAACCTAACCTAACATAATCTAATCTAATCTAACCTAACCTAACCTGACATTATCTCTTATATTTACAAAATTATATAATTATAAAAATATGAAATTTTTTTTAATAAAAATAATTATTATTTATGAATTATATACAATTTAAAGTTATTATTAGTAGTAGTTAGAGACTGAAAACTGACCTGATTTTTCAGGTCAGGTCAGGTCAGGTAAAAGCTAGGGCTCAGGTCAGATCAGGTACGGGTCCGAACACCTAAATTTTTTGGTCAGGTCAGGTCCGAAATTTTTTTATTCATTATTTAAACGACAATTATTACAAAATATGACAATCAAACACAAAATTTATTAAATTATTATTTATAAAATAGTTGTATAAATTAAACATAAAATATTACAAAAGATGATGGTTTTGATCTAATAAATAATAACATATTAACTTTATTAGAATCTAAGTTAGATCTACAATCAGTTATCGTTAATCCCGAGTAATTAAAGTTAATTTAGAGAAATTTGTTGCGGGTATAGAGTAAATAAAATTGTTTTTTGATAAAATTATTTTCGGACCTACATAGTCAGGTCAGGTCAGGTCAGGTCAGGTCAGGTCAGGTCAGGTCAGGTAAATTTGTACCCTATGTTAGGTCAGGTCCGAGTCCGAGATTTTAGGTATCAGATCAGGTACGGGTCCGAAACTTTTCGCTCTCTAGTAGTAGTAGTATTGTTAGACGTAATCTATTGTAAATAATTTTTTTTCTAAATAAATATTATGTAATGTATTAAAAAGTTTTTTTGTTGATGTTTTGAGTCAAAAAAACTTTTTGATATTTAATTTTAGTTTAGTTTTTTTAAATTTTATTTTTGTAGATTATAAATGGCTGAATAGCTTTTATTAATTAAAATCAATAGTATTAAAGTATTAATAGTAATAATAATAAAAACAATGCAATCAATTAGTGAATTGTTATGTGATTTAAGTCGATATGAATTATATTCAGCGATATATCGACTCAAACGTGAAGTCAATTGTTTGACAAATGATTTATTAAGATATCAATTGTTAACAAAAAAATATGAAAAATATCTGCAATTTATTGATACAATTGATGACAAAATTATTGATGAAAATGAGATCAAACAGAGTATTAAATCACTGAATGATATCAACAGGTGTTCCGTGTCTTTGAATTTATTGAAACAATTGGATCACTTGAACGATAGCAATGGTATTGAAAAAAATATTATAATTATTATTATTAATATTTATTAATTAATTATTTATTTATTTATTATTATTGATAAATAGTTAGCAAATCAACACAAACTGATGACATTAAACCTAAATTTATTGATAATTATAACTATAATTATATTCAACAAAATGTTTTCAGCGATATTAAAGTCAAACAAGAAATAAATGGTAATAAAAATATTTATTATTATTATTATTATTAAAGTAATGATTGTTTTTTTTATATATATATAATAAAATAGTCAACAAATCAATTGGTTGTCAAACATCTTCAAAACTATTGATGAATGTGTGGACACAAACTCAAGACATTACACATAAATCAAGTGATTGTCAAACAAGTGATAATTTCAATGATAATTACAATCAAAGTACTGATGTTTTAAGTGATAGTAATGTCAATCAAAACTGTGAAATCAATACTAATATTATCAGTAATGAATCAATTGATGAAAATTGTGATAWCAATGGTGTAAATGATAGTAYATATGATATAATAACATTAAATGGTATATAATATTTAACTATTATTAGTATTATAATTGATTTTTTTTAATATGTTTAATCAGATCCCAAATCAATTGATGGATTCAGTGATAATTGCAAACATAATAATAATAATACTAAAAATGACAATCAATTGACTGATGAATTAGTGATATCTATATTGTCTGTCAATGAATGTAATGATAATAATAATATTAGCGAAACAATTATTGCCGATAAAAATGTCGCAAACAATTTGGTCATCAATGAAGACAACAAAATTCAGAGAAATAATTGTAGTGACAATGATATCAGTGAAGTAATTGATGAAAATGAAGACACTGTTGAAGTTATTAATAGCAAACAAGATATAAGTAATGATAATAATAATAATAATAATAATAGAGATATTAATGAAGATATTAATTGTCAATCAAATGGTAGCGAAACAGATGAATACAGTTGTGATGGTTTACAGTGTAATAGCATTAGTAGTAGTAGTAGTAGTAGTGATGATGAAGAAGAAGAAGTTGTGGTAAAAGTCAATCAACCGATGAATAAAAAGATAAATAATAAAACTTTATTTAAATATCAATGCAATTTGAATGACTGTACGAAACGGTTCCGCAATCAATACATACTTAATAGACATAGAAATACACATAAATTAATGGATAGGGATCTGAGTTGCAATACTGATGACAACGACAACAACAGTTATCAAAGAAGTGGTAATAGAAGTACATTGAAGATGAAAGTGACAAAACAAATAACAACAGTTAACAACAGTAATAGACAAAAACTATTGAATATATCTATTGTCGACAACCGGATGGCACATATCGGTGCCAATTGGACGGCTGTAAGCAAACATTTAGACAATTATCGCCACTATATAGACATTTGACTAACCATAGAGCTAACTACCGGTGCTTAATTGATGGCTGTAACTATCTGGCCAGTCGTCCAGAATATTTAAGATCGCATCAATTGAGTGATCATCATATGATCAATAAAACTAATAATAATAAAATCCATCAAAATCTAGTAGAAGTGGTAAACAGTGGTAAAACTAATCAAAAGCGAATCAAATCGGCTGATGAACTGAAAGCCATGAAACTGTTTGATCCGATCAAATGTCGGATCAAACAATCGGATGGYCGTCCATCCTATCGGTGTCCATGGGATGGCTGTTCGAAAACATTTAGAGATCGATCATCGTTTTACAAGCACCGACACCAACATTTAGGTACATTCAAGTGTCCGATCGATTCGTGCAATTTTAGGGCCGTAAGTGCCAGTACTTTGAAAAAACATCAAACCATACACTCGGATGATAAGCCATACGAGTGCCGGGATTGTCGTAAATCATTTTCAATGAAACAACTGCTACATATACATCGATTGACTGTACATCCCGATGCCTATCCCGACATACCGTACATGCAATATCCGGAAACTGGTTGCCMCTATCGTGCAAAACTGTTGGCCCCATTGAATCAGCACAGACAGGCACATAGTTTGCCAATGGTTTGCCTAAAGTGTGGCAAACGTTGTCGAAATAATACCGATCTTCGTATACATCAATCCAAACACCAGTCGATCAAACAATACAAATGCCGTTTATGTGGCAAACAGTTTAAGACTGTTAGTCGTCAGAAATGGCATCACCGGCTACATCACCAACAAATGGACATTAACTGTGATTACGATGGCTGTAACCAAACGTTTACWATTAAACTASAATATCTTAGACATCGGAAAACACACRTCAAMGACAAYRWCRATCCMCGTCCGCACGCGTGTSAGTGGCCGGGATGTGAGCGTAGGTTTAAGWCAAACTGTGATATGATTTACCATTTGAATACACATTCGGGTGATACTGTCTACCGGTGCGAATGGCCTGAATGTGATAAGACATTTCTTCGTAAATCATCGTATGTGATGCATATTCAACGACACSAGGGTAAGCATAYMTACCGGTGCTCGTGGCCTGAATGCGATTACAGTACACAAAACACTGTTAGACTAAAAAGTCATATAWTGAAACACAAGGGTATAGTAGTCGACGGGAAATAGATATAACGCGATAATAATAATAATATTATTATCGGTAATTAATATAAATAATTWTATATATATATATAAATAAACTGATATTATTGTTATTACAAATATTTAATATTTAATAATAAATATTATTTAAATATTATATTTATTTTATTTTATATAAAAAACTTTAATGTTAAGTTGTTTTTTTTTGATAGTTTTTATTTATATATTTTATAGTAATATATTGTTTTATTAAATATATATATATATATTAATTAATTTATAACATAATTTCCAGATAGTTTACATACTAATTAGTATAATACTACAGTTAATGCTACTGTAGTTATTTTTAGAAAAATGTTATAAAAATTATTAATTTTAACTATTGGTAATTAATAAATTTTAAAGTTTTTAATAAATAAAATATATATATATATATATATATATATTCTTATGTTACTATTATTGATTAAAAAAAATATATTAATTATAATAATTTTTTAAAATAAATAAAACTTTTTTATTACTATAAATGATATGAATTATATATTTGTTATTTTTATATGTATAACAAAATTATTGTTTAAATACTGTAATATAGTGTAGACGTTATCTATTGAAATATATTTGTAAGCAATAAATATGATAACGTAATTTAAGAGTAGTGTCAAAAAAGTAATACTGTGTATTGTTTTGTTTTAAAGTTTTTTTTAAAAAATAAAATCGTGTCAAAAAATTTTTGTTTATAAATATAACCTATAAATTAATTAAAATATATTTATAAGATATTTATAATTATTTAATAGTAATAATAATAATGCAATCAATTAGTGAATTGTTATGTGATTTAAGTCGATATGAATTATATTCAGAGATATATCGACTCAAACGTGAAGTCAATTGTTTGACAAATGATTTATTAAGATATCAATTGTTAACAAAAAAATATGAAAAATATCTGCAATTTATTGATACAATTGATGACACAATTATTGATGAAAATGATATCAAACAGAGTATTAAATCACTGATAATAATAAATATATAAGATTAATAAATTACAGTTTTATTTTTTTAAAAATAACATTAATAGATTAATTTTCATATAACTATTTAAATTGTGATGAACCACAATTATTATACTTATATATATTTATATACATTTAATTAATTAATTTAAAAACATACTTACCAATTGATGTTTACATACATTCACATACACACACATACAAACATATACAAACACATGCATTCAGGGAAGCCGCCATTACAGGGGCGTTGACTCATACGCTATAGCAGTGGAGAGTCAACAGTGCTTAACATTATATGTTGGGGTACACTGTACTATTAATGCGTACACTACTATATAGTAGTACAGTGCTCCCATTTATATAAGTATACAATACTTACCATATATAACTGATTGAAATTCTCTATTTGTTGTAAATCTTATTTAGTCAATAATTTAGTAATTTTTAATATTTTTGTAGACTTTTTGTTATATTCGTGTTCTAGACTTTACACTTAACACAACTATATAAAACACAACACATAACTAATTATACTTTACTAATTATAACCAAATATTACATTTTACATTATAACTCCCATAGACCTGTCAATCATAGCATCCCTATGCTCTGGTTGCGTCACTGTATCTACAGTTGCGTAACTATAGAATATTCTGGAAGCATAGCCTTGACAGTACATTTATTGATTAGTAGAATCACTATATAATAATGCTTAGCATCCATTATTTTATCAGTTACTCGCTTGCTATCAAAGAGCACGCATCTCTTGTATTCAACTTATTATATTCCTATACACTATATTATATTATAATGTAAACAATATGTACTCACTATATATTTTAATGTGCACTTAACTTTAAATAAAATTAAGTTTTATTTCAATGTGAATATATACACTTGTGACGGCACCTAATGAACATTCGCCTTAATTAATATTATTTATTAATTATTTTCATCTTAATCATCAACAACACTCAACATTGGCTTTTCATCACAGCTTCGCTTCAATGACGGGAAAATCAACCCCACACCCGTCACATTTGGCGCAGTCGGCAGGATCCGTTTGAGTTAAGTGAGTAACCGTAATTTTCATAATTTGGTTAAATCAGTATAGTCATACATTTGGTATATCGGTGATACATTCACGTATGTTATCGGACATATAGTTTATGACAAAACGCTAGTCTAAGGGACGTGAGGCATAGTTCTATTGCACTCCCAATATACTAAACAAAGTAATCATAAACTATAGAGCTCTATTGAGTGGCCGATAGCGCTGTGCATATATGTATCACTGCTTATATTGAATTCATTACACTGTACTGATACGCCATYTTGTGAACTCACTGCTCACTTCAACGCATGAGTGGAGCATCGATTGGAAGCCAACACCTAGCAACGCATAACAACGTCTAACAACGCATAGTTAAGTAATTATTTTAATAATGGCTGACGATAACGGCATCAATGGTCTGTCCACACCACCCGTCACGGGAACGGTAAATGCAAACACAAATACTACTACACCATCTACTGGTACATCAACGCAAACGCATTTAAACACAACACCTGGTCATGGGCTACCTAAACTTGAGAAATTCAGTGGTAGTGATAAATCAATTCGGGTTCAGACTTGGCTGAAATTATATTATGACCACACCGAGAACATGGAAGAACAAGACCGAATACGTAACCTCAAGTATTATTTGACTGGTCAAGCACTCGAATGGTATGGCGAAGAAGTCCTAACCTATAACTGGTCTACTATACCAAACCCGCGTAACTTCTTAAGTAGTCTTATGATACAACGCTTTGGCGCAGACTCGTCTACCCCATTGCTAGACGCGCAGAGGCGTTACCTCAGACGTGATGAGTCGGTACTTGATTACTATAGATAAACTTAGACTATTGCGCTATACTAGACTTACAGTTACCGATATAGTACAGCAGCTTACTGATGGTCTCCCGCAGCACTGGAAACCATACTTTATTACTTTAAGTTGTGCTACAACCAATCGTTGGTTAGAAGCGGCGCAATTAATTGAAACTAATTTGAAAAATCAATTTAGATTCGGTAAACCGAAACCAAAGCTAACTCCTCGTACTATGAATTCTAATACTAGTACAGCACCGAAGTGTAGATTCTGCGAAAAGTTAGGAACTGTAGAATTTCATTGGCACCGAGATTGTCCAAACAATCCGAACCGTCGGTATGGTATGTCAACCACTACTGCACGTAAACATAGCACTGGTTACTCTCGTACCCCTCGTACATCAATTAACCGTAATTCGAAAACTCAAGTAGCAGTTCAAGATATGGTGGTCAGTGACCATCCCTCGCATGAGACTTTAAACTAAACATGCGACCGATACCCGATTTCATTGATCTTGTCGTCAAAGTCAACTCACACCCCGCGCGCGCATTTATCGATACTGGTAGTACAGTTAACATCATTTCTCAACGACTGGCCAGTCAATTAAAACTACCTATCGATACTCATCACCCTATCAATATACTTCAAGTTGACGGCAATATCAACAGTATTGGTCGCGTATCTACTCAACTCACAATGGGATCACAAACACATTTAACTACATTTCACGTACTGGCTAATTTCCGGTACCCGCTCTTACTTGGACTAGAAGTTGGTAAACGATTTGGTTTAACAGTAGACCTAAGCACTCGTAAAGTTACCACTCGCATTGAACAAGTAAAGCCTCGCATACTAAACATAGAAACAAAAGAAGACATTACGCTAAAGAAACTACTCGCAAAACATAGACAAGTTTTCGCTCAACACGACACAGACATAGGACGAATTCAAGTTGTCAAACACAAAATTATTACGGTTCCACATCCACCAATTCAACTTCGTCCTTACCGCCGACCTCAACATGAATACGACGAGATTGTAAAAATCATACGAGAGGCGGAGGCCAAAGGACTCGTACGCAAAAGCAAAGACAGCCAATGGGCATTCCCAGTTACTATGGTACCAAAGAAAGACGGTGGACAATGCTTATGCATAGACAACAGAAGTCTTAACGCTATTACTATTGATGACAAAATGCCGATGCCGAGGATCACTGAAGTGTTAGACCGCCTACAAGGCGCTCGTTATTTCACAACACTTGACGTGGCCTGGGGTTACTGGCATATCGAGATGGACTCWGACTCAGTTGACAAAACAGCTTTTGTCACACATGAAAACCATTATGAATGGCTAGTCATGCCATTCGGTCTCAAGAACGCACCCGCAACATTTCAACGCATTATTCAACAAATATTAGGTCCTCTTCTCTACAATGGTGCAATTAATTATTTAGATGACATAATATTATACACAAAAACACACGAAGAACATATAACATTATTGGAAAAAGTATTTAACATTTTAAGACAACACAATATCAAATTAAAACAAAGTAAATGCCACTTTGCTATGAATGAAGTAGCTTATCTTGGACATGTTGTTTCATATCAATCTGTCAAACCATCTGAAGACAAAATAAAAGCAGTAAAAGAATTCCCGAAACCAACTACTTTACGACAAGTCAGAAGATTTCTAGGACTTACTGGTTATTACCGACGCTTTATTGCTAACTTTGCTAATAAAGCTAAACATCTTACAGCCTTAACAAAGAAAGGTGTTACATTTCATTGGGGCCCAGAACAGGAAAAAGCATTTAAGATATTAACAGATGACATAACTAAACCACCAGTGTTAACTTTATTTGACACTAATAAACCGTGTCGAGTATATACTGATGCCTCAGGTATTGGAATCGGAGCTACGTTAACACAAATAGGTGATGACAATCAAGAACACGTAATTGAGTATTTTTCACGCAAACTCAATACAGCACAACAAAACTATAGTGCTACTGAACTTGAATGCCTGGCGGTCAAGGAAGCTATTGAACATTTTGAATTTATCTCAACCGAGACTTTGAGGTCATCACTGATCATAAAGCTCTACAATGGCTTACTACTCTTAAGAAACCGAAGAAAAGATTACATATGTGGGCTGTTGAGCTATCAACCTATCCAATGAAGATCATACATAGAGAAGGCCGTAATCAACAACACGTTGACGCACTCTCAAGAGCACCTATAGCATTACATCTATCAACTCGAGAAATAAAAGATGCACAAGAAAACACTGATTTATCTTATGTTAAATCACCTGTTATACGATTTGGCATTACAACAGTTCAACACAATGGTATACATAAAGCAGTTATACCGGAAGCGTTACGTACAAAGCTATTTGAAAAATTTCATGATAACCATGGACACCCTGGCAAAGCCAAGACAGTAAAACTCATTACTTCATATTATTGGTGGCCAAACATAATACACAACATAAAGCAATATGTTGAATCATGTCGCACATGTCAGTTAACTAAACTTGACCATAGGCCAACTCCTGGGAAATATATTTGCCCTGAACCGGATCTAGAGCCTTTAGAATTGGTTGGTTTAGATACTATTGTCATGGGACCAGCATCCGACAAAACAAAGCACAAATATATTCAAGTATTTATTGATCATCATTCCCGATATATATGGGCATATCCTACACACAAGAATACTACAGAAACTATTATATCACTCTTTATTAATCTTATTAATTCTGGAATACAATTTAAACGTTTATTAACTGATTGTCATAAATCATTTACTTCTAAGACATTTAATGAATATTTATACCTTAATCATATTAAACATTCACTTTCAACTCCATATCATCCGCAAACTAATGGTATCGTTGAACGAGCAAATGGTATCATTATTGAGAAACTTAGAGCCGAACTAATAGACAAACCGAAACGTAAATGGAATACATTATTAAAGGATGTCATACGAAATTACAACAGAACACCACATGACATCACTGGATTTACTCCACAGTTTCTAATATTTGGAATTGAAGAAACTCCCACATTTGCATCTCCCGCTATCTCAATAGATGASGCTAGAAAACTTGCAAATGAACGTACAAGACAAGCACAAGCCACCCGCAAAATTCGATTTGATGATAAACATAAACACATTGTTTATGAACCTGGAGATCGAGTCATCCGTATAACACCTGCTAATCATCCAACGGTACAGAAGACATCACCACGATGGACAGGACCGTATTACATCATCGCACGTTATGGTGAAGTCACATACGACATCGCGGACACTTTGTCTGGTCCAACCTTTCGCGCTCACGTCTCTCAATTAAAGAAATTTATTCTACGAGAATAAATTTTCGTCAGCGAGGGGAGAATGTGATGAACCACAATTATTATACTTATATATATTTATATACATTTAATTAATTAATTTAAAAACATACTTACCAATTGATGTTTACATACATTCACATACACACACATACAAACATATACAAACACATGCATTCAGGGAAGCCGCCATTACAGGGGCGTTGACTCATACGCTATAGCAGTGGAGAGTCAACAGTGCTTAACATTATATGTTGGGGTACACTGTACTATTAATGCGTACACTACTATATAGTAGTACAGTGCTCCCATTTATATAAGTATACAATACTTACCATATATAACTGATTGAAATTCTCTATTTGTTGTAAATCTTATTTAGTCAATAATTTAGTAATTTTTAATATTTTTGTAGACTTTTTGTTATATTCGTGTTCTAGACTTTACACTTAACACAACTATATAAAACACAACACATAACTAATTATACTTTACTAATTATAACCAAATATTACATTTTACATTATAACTCCCATAGACCTGTCAATCATAGCATCCCTATGCTCTGGTTGCGTCACTGTATCTACAGTTGCGTAACTATAGAATATTCTGGAAGCATAGCCTTGACAGTACATTTATTGATTAGTAGAATCACTATATAATAATGCTTAGCATCCATTATTTTATCAGTTACTCGCTTGCTATCAAAGAGCACGCATCTCTTGTATTCAACTTATTATATTCCTATACACTATATTATATTATAATGTAAACAATATGTACTCACTATATATTTTAATGTGCACTTAACTTTAAATAAAATTAAGTTTTATTTCAATGTGAATATATACACTTGTGACGGCACCTAATGAACATTCGCCTTAATTAATATTATTTATTAATTATTTTCATCTTAATCATCAACAACACTCAACATTGGCTTTTCATCACAGCTTCGCTTCAATGACGGGAAAATCAACCCCACACCCGTCACAAAATAAATATTCAAAATTAATTATATAATTTTTTTTAACTTTAAAAATATTATATAATTAAGTCAATTGAATTAAATTTTAAAAGTTAAAAAACTAATTAATATTTTTTGAATTTATTTTAATAAAGTTAGTGAAAAAAAATGTAGACGTAATCTATTGATTGTTATATACAGTGTATATATGTTTGTATTAATAAATATTATGTAATAATAATATTATTAAATGTGTTTGTATTTCAAATAATTATTTTTTTTAAATTGAATTAAAATAAATAGTATTTAAAGTATTAATAATAACAATAATGCAATCAATTAGTGAATTGTTATGTGATTTAAGTCGATATGAATTATATTCAGCGATATATCGACTCAAACGTGAAGTCAATTGTTTGACAAATGATTTATTAAGATATCAATTGTTAACAAAAAAATATGAAAAATATCTGCAATTTATTGATACAATTGATGACACAATTATTGATGAAAATGAGATCAAACAGAGTATTAAATCACTGAATGATATCAACAGGTGTTCCGTGTCTTTGAATTTATTGAAACAATCGGATCACTTGATGAACACAAATGGTATTTAAAAAATAATTAGTTATTAAAAGTTTTAGTAAATTTATATTTTGTTTTAAAAAAATAGTCAACAAATCAATTGGTTGTCAAACATCTTCATCAACAACACTATCGATGAATGTGTGGACACAAACTCAAGACATTATTATTAGTATTATTACATATAAATCAAGTGATTGTCAAACAAGTGATGATTTCAATGATAATTACAATCAAAATATTAACAAAACAATTGAAGTTTTAAGTGATAGTGATATCAATGACTGCGATATCAATAGTATTATCAGTAATAGTGAATCAATTGATGAAAATTGTGATAACAATAATGTAAATCAAATAATAAATGGTATTCAATATTATAACTATTATTAGTATAATTAGTATAATTATTATTATTATTATTACTATAATTATTATAACTTTTATTAAATCTTTTTATTTTATTAATCAGATTCTAAATCAAGTGATAAATATAATAATAATAATACTGAAGATAACAATCAATTGATTGATGAATTAGTGATACCTGTATTGTCTGCCAATGAATGTAATGATAATAATAATATTAGCGAAACAATTATTGCCGATAAAAATGTCGCAAACAATTTGGTCATCAATGAAGACAACAATAACAACAACAATATTCAGACAAATAAAGTGAACAATGATTTGGATATAAGTAATGATAATAATAATAGAGATATTAATGAAGACATTGATTGTCAATCAAATGGTAGCGAAACAGATGTATACAACAGTTGTGATGGTTTACAACAACAACAGAGTAATAGTAGTGATGAAGAAGTCAAAGACAAGAAGAGAGTTAAACAAACAGTTAAGAAGAAGAAGAAGATTAAGAAGAGAAGTACCGATAATAAAGAAAAACTATTGAATATAACTGAATGCCGACAACCGGACGGTACATATCGGTGTCAATGGACGGACTGTATGCAAACATATAGACATTTACAAGATTTCAATCGACATATGCATAGACATAAGGGAACCTATAGGTGTGATATCGACAATGAGTGTCAGTATATTACCGATCGTCCGGGTCTTTTGAAAGCACATCGATTGASTCATACAAAGAATTCAAGTAATGAAATGAATAAAACAGTGGTAAAGAAGACGAAGAAGAAGAAGTTGAAGAAGAAAAAGTCAACGACAGCTGTTGTTGTTAAGAAGCGAATCATATCGGCTGATGAACTGAAAGCCATTGAATTGTTTGATACGAAAAAATGTCGACAAACTGACGGAACGTATAGGTGTCCATGGGTTGGATGTTCAAAACTATTGAACAGTCGTTCAGCGTTTAGTAAGCACCGACACCAACATTTGGGTACATTCAAGTGTCCGATCGATTCGTGCAATTTTATGGCCGACAGTAACAGTGGTTTGAAAATACATGAATCGGTTCATTCGGATGATAAGCCATACGAGTGCCGGGATTGTCGTAAATGTTATTCATCGAAACAYTTACTACATAGTCATCGATTGACTAAACATCCCGATGCCTATCCCGACATATCATATATGAATTGTCTGGAAACAGGTTGTACTTATCGTACAAAACTTTTGGGTGAATTTAATAAACATAAAGCAAGACATAGTTTACCAATTGTTTGCGCTGATTGTGGTAAACGTTTTCAAAGCAATTATATGCTTCGGGATCATCAAACCAAACACCAGTCGGTCAGACAACACAAATGTCAAGTGTGTGGCAAACAGTTTAAGTCGATTAAAGCCCAGACACATCATTATAGCCTACATCACCAACAAATGGACTATACCTGTGATTACAATGGTTGTAACGAGACGTTTACTATTAAACATTTATATCATAAACATCGGAAATCACACGTCAAGGACAACAACAATCCCCGTCCRCACGCGTGTGAGTGGCCGGGATGTGAGCGTAGGTTTATGAAAAGCGCTGAGATGACTTACCACATGAATACACATTCGGGTGATATTGTCTACCGGTGCTCGTGGCCTGAATGTGATAAGTCATTTATAGTAAAATCATCGTATGATATGCATGTGGCCCGACACCAGGGTAAAAATACWTACCGGTGCTCGTGGCCTGAATGTGATTACAGTACACAAAACACTRTTAGACTTAAAAGTCATATAATGAAACACAAGGATATAGTAGTCGACGAYAAATAGATATTATAMTAATTTACAATATTTTTTATATTTTATCATATTTTATATATAGTTAGCTAATTTATAGTTAACGCGATAATAATAATACTTTACATTATTTAGTATTACTGTTAAATTTATTTTTAAAAATAAAWWWAAMTAATTTATAAGTTTATTAAGTTTTTGTTTACTTCAACTTCAATCATCCAAAAGATATAAATTAAACCAATAAATATTACTGTATTTTAAAATAAAAATATATGTTTAATTAAAAAAAAAGTTATTTAAATATTTTTAAAATATAAATTTACTTACGTTATTATTGGCTAATATTAATTAAACTTAGCTAGTATATTTAACTTTGTAATAAAATGCTAAAATTAATTAATTACAGTTTGTAATATATATTATTTTATTATTATAAACTAATTTTTTAGTTTATTACCGTTAAGTTTAATAAGTTTATTATAACATTGTATAAATTATATTAATATTATTAATATTATATAATAAAATCAATTAAATTACAGTAAACTTATTTAATTAAATTTATTAGTTATAGTCAAATAAATTAATGTAAACGTAATCTATTGATTGATATGTAAATAAATATTATGTAATAATAAAAATGTTTTTTTTAAATTTATAAATTAAGTGATTATTATTAAATAATAATAATAATAATGCAATCAATTAGTGAATTGTTATGTGATTTAAGTCGATATGAATTATATTCAGCGATATATCGACTCAAACGTGAAGTCAATTGTTTGACAAATGATTTATTAAGATATCAATTGTTAACAAAAAAATATGAAAAATATCTGCAATTTATTGATACAATTGATGACAAAATTATTGATGAAAATGAGATCAAAMATAGTATTAAATCACTGAATGATATCAACAGGTGTTCCGTGTCTTTGGATTTTATGAAACAATTGGATCACTTGATGGACACAAATGGTATATATATAATATAAAAAATAAATAATAAATAGTTATTAAAAGTTTTTAATTAATTTATATTTTGTTTAAATCGTAAAATAGTTAACAAATCAATTGTTTGTCAAACATCTTCATCAACAACACTATCGATGAATGTGTGGACACAAACTCAAGACATTATTAGTAGTATTATTACACATAAAACAAGTGATGATAATAGCAATCAAAGTAATAGAAAAGTTTTAACTGATAGTAATGTCAATGACTGTAATATCAATAGTATTATCACTAATGAATTAAATGATGAAAATTGTGATAACAATGATGTAAATGAAGATAATTATAATACTAATAAAGTATTGACTAAATTAGTTAATAATAATAATAATAACTGTAATAATATTGACAACGAAACAGATGATGAAGAATATATAGAAGACATCTTACATGAAGACAATAACAATCAATTAACAAATGATAGCGAAACAGATGTATACAGTTGTTGTGGTGATGATGAAGAAGAAGAAGAATTGRTGGTAAAAGTTAGACAACAATCAGTGAAGAATAAAAAGAGTAAAACTGTGTTTAAATATCAATGCAATTTGAATGACTGTAACAAACGGTTCCGCAATGAATATATACTTAATAGACATAGAAATAGACATCAATTGGATAGTGATTTAAGTAATAATAATAATAATAATGACAACAATACGGGTGTCGACACTAAACAACAACAACAATATATCAGACAAAACAGTCATCAAAGACCAGGAGGAAGAGGAAGAAAGCCATCGAAGAGTAGTACCAGGTAAAGTAAACGACACTAAAGTTAGACAAACAGTTAAACAGAMGAAGAAGACGAAGAAGAAACTAAAGCGAAGTCTAACCGAAGATGAACTGAAAGCCAAGAAACTGTTTAATACGAAAAAATGTCGTCAACCGGATGGCCGATATAGGTGTCCATGGGATGGCTGTTCAAAGATATTTAACTTATACAATTCGTTGCTACAGCACCGGCACATACATTTGGGTACATACAGGTGCCCAATACCTGATTGCGGGTTTCAAACACGTAGTGACTATGCTTTGAAAGTACATCAAACTATACATTCATCGGACAGATCGTTTAGATGYCGTGATTGTGRTAAATGTTTTTCCMGAMAACATTTRCTWWACTGTCATCGATTGRTAGTACATCCCGAAGCCTATCCGAACATACCGTTTAGGGAGTGTCCTGAACCCGGTTGTACTTATCGTACAAAACTGTTTAAATCATTCAAAAAACATGAACAACAACATAGTCTACCAGCTAGTTGTCTGGATTGTGGTAAACGTTTCAGAAGTAATTATGACCTCCGGCTACACCATCAATCCAGACACCAGTCGGTTAAACAATTTAAATGCCAATTGTGTGGCAAACTGTTTAAATCAATTAGAAATCGTAGAAATCATTATCAGTTACATCATCAACAAGCAGACTATCAATGYGATTACGATGGCTGTAACCAAACGTTTACTATTAAACATCAATATCTTAAACATCGGAAAACACACGTCAWAGACAACAACCCGATGTCGATCTCCGTCCGCAYGTGTGTGAGTGGCCGGGATGTGACCGTAGGTTTTTGTCAAACTCTGATATGACATACCATATGAACTCGCATACGGGTGCCACTGTCTACCGATGCGATTGGCCAGAATGTGATAAGTCATTTATAGTAAAATCATCATATGTAATGCATATGGGCCGACATCAGGGTAAACATACCTACCAGTGCTCGTGGCCTGAATGTGATTACATAACACAAAACACTGTTAGACTTAAAAGTCATATAATGAAACATAAGGGTATTCAGTAGTCGACGACAAATAGATATTACGTTAGAATTTCAGTAAATATTTATCTTAAAATATTTGAAAAAATTTTCTAAACTATTTATATTATTATAAATTAATTTAATTAAAAGTTAAAATTTTTATTTTATAGTTTATTTATTTTTTTTATTACACATAATTATAAATTTTTTTTACAAAAAAATACTATAACATTAAGGCAATCATAATTAAATAGTTTAATAATGTTTAAACTATTTTCTAAACTAAACTAAAATTAAATAATGATAACAACAACAAAAAAGTTTTAAAATTAATTATTATTTAATATTATATTCAATTTAAAGTTATTATTATTATTGGTAGACGTAATCTATTGTAAATAATTTATAAAAATAAATAAGTATTAATATGTAATTTTGAGTTTTATTTTAGATTATTTAAAAAATAAAATAAAATTATTTGTCATAAATGTCTGAATGTTATTCAAATTTAGTGATTATTTTTAAGTAATTAATTAAAATAAATAATAATAATGCAATCAATTAGTGAATTGTTATGTGATTTAAGTCGATATGAATTATATTCAGCGATATATCGACTCAAACGTGAAGTCAATTGTTTGACAAATGATTTATTAAGATATCAATTGTTAACAAAAAAATATGAAAAATATCTGCAATTTATTGATACAATTGATGACACAATTATTGATGAAAATGAGATCAAACAGAGTATTAAATCACTGAATGATATCAACAGGTGTTCCGTGTCTTTGGATTTTATGAAACAATTGGATCACTTGATGGACACAAATGGTATATAAAAAATAAATATATAAATAGTTATTAAAAGTTTTTAATAAATTTATATTTTGTTTTAAAAAAAATAGTTAACAAATCAATTGGTTGTCAAACAAGTCATGATTTTATTGTTGATAATAATAATAATAATCAAGTTTTAAGTGATAGTGATGTCGATGACTGCGATATTAATACTAATATTATAAGTAATGAATCAATTGATGAAAAAAATTGTGATTATAATGATCTAAATGACAGCATATTTGATGAAACATTAAATGGTATTCAAAAAAATAAATAAAATTTTAATTTATTATTATTATTATAATTAATTTATTTTATTTTTTATTTCATTATCTATAATCAGATTTTAAAACAACCGATGAATTTAATAATAATAATAATAATAATAATACTAAAGATAACAATCAATTGAATAATAAAGTGATACCTGTATTGTCTGCAGACAATGATGTCGTCATCACTGAAGACAACAATATTCAGACAAATAAAGTTAAAGATAATAATAAAACAGTGATAAAGAAGAAGAAGAAGAAGTCGACGACAACTGTTGTTAAGCGAATCAAATCGGCTGATGAACTGAAAGCAATGAAATTGTTTGATACGAAAAAATGTCGTCAACCGGATGGCCGTACCTATCGGTGTCCATGGGATGGATGTTTGAAAACATATAGAGATCTATCAGCGTTTTACAAGCACCGACACCTACATTTAGGTACATACCGTTGTCCAGTCGATGGATGCAGTTTTGTAGGCACGTCTAGCGTTGATCTGAAAATACATCAAACAGTTCATTCGGATGATAAGCCATACGAGTGCCCGGATTGTGGTAAATGTTTTTCACTGAAAAAACTACTCAATACTCATCGATTGACTAAACATCCCGATGCCTACCCGGACATATCATTTATGGTGTGTCAGGAAACTGGTTGTACATATAGGACGAAAAAATTAAGTGAATTTAATAGACATAAACGCCGACATAGTCTGCCAATTGTTTGTCCTGATTGTGGTAAACGTTTTTCAAGCAATTATCTGCTTCGTGATCATCAAATCAGACACCAGTCGTCTGTCAAACAACACAATTGTCGATTGTGTGGCAAACAGTTTAAGACTAGACTTTATTTCGATAGACATTATCGACTATATCACCAACAAATGGACTACCATTGCGATTACGATGGCTGTAACGAAACGTTTACTATTAAACACCAGTATCTTAAACATCGGAAAATACACGTCAATGACAACAATGTCGATACCCTTCCGCCGCACGCGTGTGATTGGCCGGGATGTGACCGTAGGTTTAAATACAACGGTGAACTGGAAGACCATATGAATACACATACGGGTGCCACTGTCTACCGGTGCTCGTGGCCTGAATGTGATAAGTCATTTCTTAGTAAATCAGCAATTGTAGGTCATATGCATCGACACGAGGTTACCCGACAAAATACCTACCAGTGCTCGTGGCCTGAATGCAATTACAGTACACCAGACACTGTTAGACTAATGAATCATCTAATAAAACACAAGGGTGTCGTTGATTAGTCTAATTAATTAATATATAAAAAATTTTTATATTTTATTAAATTTTTTAATTGAATTTTTATTTATATTACATACAGTGTATAATAAAGTCATACAATTAGACACAAAGATATAGATTTTTTTTTGTAATTAATTTTCTAATAATATTTACATAACTATATAATAGATATGTATATAAATTGTTTTTTTCTAAATTTTTTTCTAATTATTTTATTAAACAAAATAGTTAAATAAAAGTTTTTTTTTAAATTTAATTACCGATATTATTAATTTAATATCAATATCAATAAATATATATCTTTTTATTTTTGTTTGTGTTATATTTAGCACACTTATTAAATAATAATTATTACAGTAATTATTAGTTTTAATTTAGATATTATAATTTGATTGTATTTTAACAATTATATTATTTGTTTTTTTTATCTTGAATTACAATTTTATTATTATTATAATTATTTAATTATTTTATACAATATATATTAGTACAATATACTGTATATTTATTTATAATTATATCTTGTATTTTTATTTTATTTAATTATAAAATATCCAGGTGCATTAAGTTCGTTTTTAATACTAATAATAAATTAATCTTAAAATTTGATTTACTATTGTATAATATTTTTATCTGTACTAAAACACTATTAATAAAAGTTAATTTGATTTATCAATATATATATATATATATATATACTGTATATATATATTACTGTATCAATCAATATGTGAACTTGAAAATATACCAGTATTAAAAATTTCCTAATTAACAGGTGTACACAATAAAAAAAATATAATAAGTTAATAATATTTATATATATATAGATATATATTTAAAAAGTAAATTTAATTAAAAGATAATTTATTAGTATTTTATAATTATTTTTTTCTAGAAATTAAATTCAATTAATTTTATGGAAAAAATAACATTTGTTAAATAATTAATTTTTATAAATTTGTAATCCAAAAAATCACTAATTAATGTTATATGTTTAAGTTATTATTGAATCAATAATAATAATTATTTATTATTAAAATTAACAAACAAAACAAATAAAAATAGTAATTATTATTATTTGTTTTATCAAGTTGAAATTGATAAAACAATAATATTGAACATTTTTTCATAATAATTATTGTTTTATCAAACATTTATATATATATATTAAATTTATCATGCTCAATATTTGTATTGACACATTTTTTTAATATCAGTTTCAGTTTCAATTTATAATTAATTGCTATTTATACAAATTAATTGATAATATATTTTTATTTTTTTGGAAAAAAATAATATTATTTATTGATATTACTTCACATATTTATTTAATTATGAGTTACGAAACCTAACTGTTCCTACCCCCACTTTACCAATACCTCCCCTCCCTATTCAACAAATCTACAGTATATAAATGACAGCTCTGGGGGAACGGTATATCAAATCAATCAGGTGTATACTGCCTATTGTATCCAACAATCATAAAACAAAACTATGAATACAATAGTACTATTGCTGTCKGTGTCGATAGCCGGTGTCCTATCGACACCATTGGCCAAAATGTTTGACCCRTTTGGGCCATTCATGCAAGGTGAACTGTTGGCCAATGGTACCGGCACCGGTAGTTTCATACCACAGGCCCGTGCAATCAATTTTGATTCATTTCATCAGCTATTCAAGGTATGGTAGATATCCATATGTTATTATTATCCATTTTAAAAGCACAGGTATCTAATTAAACTGTACATATCATATATATATATATATATATATATATATATATATATATATATATATATATAGCAAACACTTGACGAAAGTACCGATCAATTGGACAAACTTTTCAGTACATTTAAAACCACATTTGGAAAGTCATACAAAACGGTTGCCGAAGCCAACAAACGTAAGRGTATATTCCGCGAAAATTTGTTGAAAGTATTCCGTCATAATTCGGATGCGGCCACTGGCCGATCATTGTGGACCCAACAAGTCAACCAGTTTGCCGATATGACACTGGACGAGATAGTTCACGGAGTAGTCGGCCAGTTTCCGGCTCATCCCTATCCGCAACCGTCAGGCGCTGCTGTACTGAATATCAGTACCCGGGCTGACAAAAACGGCCAAAAGGACAGTTGGATATACGATTGGCGTACCGTTCACGATGTAACACCCGTCCAGAATCAGGTATAGATCGGTCATCATATTTAAAGGGGAGGAAAGTTATTATAATTTTGTTTGTTTGCCATCACCACCACCACTGCTCAGGGAGGTTGCGGTTCGTGTGTCTACTTTGCTGCCGCTGCCCTAACCGAAACCTGTTGGGCCCGACACGGTCACGGACTGGTCGTACTGAGTACCCARCAGTTGAACGACTGCGCCCGCGACGAGKCMCGGGGTAATCACGGGTGCGAACACGGCGGCGGTACTTTTGTACCGACGTTTGACTATATTAAGGCTCACGGACTGACATCGATGCAAAACTATCCCTATATGGCTAAGGTATGTATAAGCGCTTATCATATTTTTTGTTTGTTTACTAATTTATGTTATATCTATGTTATGATATAGGATGGCCAGTGTGACCGTACAAAAGAGTCGCAAGTTGTAGCCCGTATATCCAGTTGGACACCAGTCAGGCCGGCCGGCAACGAGGAGGTGCTCCGATTGACCATCCAGGATCATGGACCGGCTGCCGTAGCCATACACGTTTCGGACGGCTGGGCCCGATATAAGCAAGGTATTTTTGACGAACCGTGCGCGGGTGGTCGCAATCATGCAGTGTTGGCCGTCGGTTACGGCTATGATGGGCCGTCCAATAAGGACTACTGGATTGTCAAAAACCAATGGGGCGAAGGTTTCGGTGAGGGCGGCTATATTAGGATGAGACGTAACAATAATAATATGTGCGATATTGCCGGCGATGCCGTTTGGGTCGACTAATAATATTAATAGTATAAAACCACCCTGTTTTCCCCCATCCGTTCCCAATCCCGATCCCCTCTCCCCCGCCACTAAAAACCCACCCACCCATCCATTGATTGAAATATTATAAATACATACACACATAGTGTTAACTAATATTAAGTCTATAAATGTATTATACAATAGTATAACTAAAAATTATTATTTGTATTT